>NC_047508.1:18303639-18593092 GCF_902827115.2 Pseudochaenichthys georgianus | reverse complement strand
GGAATCAATGGAAGGAAGAAAAATGAAAAGGGTGAGATGAAGAGAGATGCCTTTTGAACGTTGCTTGAAGCCCTGTCCCACAACATGGATAATGATCTGGGAGTGTTCACATAAAAAATCACAAACAAATTTTGTGTTCTTTTATTACTAAATATAGTGCAACAATAAACATTGCATTTATTTCACCCTTTCACTTTTGTCTGAGGATGTTAACTTCCTCGCCTTTTTCTGTTCTTAACACTTGGCGAGGCGTAAACCTTGATCTGTCACTGTCTTGTGCCAAAAAGGTCCGTCCTCCTTTTCTAAAAGAAAACAGGCTTCAGATTCAGAGACGTAAACATAACACAGACCCTGCTGGAAACAAGACAAAAAAACAGGAGGAACATAAAGAATAAAAACAGAACAAGTGTTGGTGTTTTGGGCAGCATGTAATTTTGGAAAGGCAGGCAGTTTTAATGGTGGCGACGACCCCCGCAGTCAAGATAGTCAAATCCTCGAGGAATAAAAACCGAGCTCTGTGAACCACAGCGCCACCTCCTGGACCAACAGTGTTGTGTGCAGAACCGCTGCAGCCTTTTGGACTGGTCGGGCCTTAGAAGGCCTGCTGGGCTGGGTTGTAGTTGAATGTTGTCGGCACGTGAGGCCTCTCCTCCAGCTTGTCATACTCCAGATGAAATTCCTTAGAAACGCACAAAAAGAGTCAGTAAGAGTTAATGCCATTTATCGCCAGGTGGTGAAAGTGCAACAGAAAGACAATTTCTTACCTTGGCAACTTTCCTCCAGTTAAGACAATCAAAGAAGTAGTAGGTTCCCCTCTCGTATGCGTTGGTCTTCAGTGTGGGCTCCATGCCCGGCGCCCTCGTTATCCAAACCCGCTCCTCTTTGTGGTACCTCCAGTCCCGGTTAAAGCTGGGGGGGGGGGGGGGGGAAATAAGAGGAAAATAGGGAAGAAACGCAGAGTTCCAGAAAGTTTTGATCCCAAAGAGTGACGAGTGGCTGACAGCCTGACACACAACTTTAAATTGACTTCAAATAGGGCTGGTTAATTGTCTAAGATTTATGATATCCTAAGTGTTGTCTTTCATGGATTGTAGTAAAGTAATGCAATTTTCAGAATGTTCCATCCGTTTTATTATTTGCCTCCCCCCATTAGTTAATATTTCCACATTACTGATGCCTGAATATGTTGTGAAGCACCAATGGTCCAACCAAGAATATGGTCATAATGTTTATATATCAAGGTATTTGTCAAAGATGTAGTGGTATATGATTTTCTTCACTTCAAAAGATCTGTCAATAGGGATGGGTACCGAGCCCCGGTAGTAAAGGGGCCCTTGGGCTGAATTATTAAATACCGGGTTCCCGTTAAGCTCAGACGTTATCGGTCTTTTTATCGGTACCCATCAACGTTAGTCCTTAACAGACATTTAAAAAATGTCATATGTATTATGCTACACAAACATTATATTGCAGTTTTAGAGTCGCCAATTCCGTTTCTAATACCCAAAAACACACACACACGGCAGAGATGGAGATCTCCGGAGATGGCGGAGAGAACTAAGCGCTCCAAGGTGTAGTTACATTTTACCCGTCTCCATGTGGACAATGCTTGTTGCCAAAAGTTCAATAAGAGTTTAGCATTTAAGGGCGATAACACCAGCAATTTGTCTAAACATTTAGCAAAAGTGCACCACATTCAGACGGAGAAATGCACCGTTTGACTGTCTGTTAAAGTTTCAGCTACAATGAAACAACCCTGGTGCCGTTTCTTTTGATGTGAAATATTATTTATACATTTTAAATAAAAACCATGTTAATTCTGTTTACAGTTCTGTCATGACATTATTTAATATGATTTGTTAAACATATTTTTGTTTCTTTTGATGTGGAATATTTATTTAATTTAAATAAAAAGCAATGTTAGTTTTGTTCACAATTTGTTTAGTTAATTTACCTTTTTCAAAAGAACCGATAAGAGTACCGTTAATAAAGGACCGGATCGATAAGCGGTATCCATAAAAGTAGTAGTACCGTTAAAACCTTAACGCTACCCATCCCTATCTGTCAATAAAAAAAAACATAAAAACAGACTGCACATGTTCAAAAGAGTTGTTTGCCGTTAAATAAGTAATATTGGTGACATTGGTAAGACAGAAACGAATTGTGTTTCCACCAGAGAAGAAACAACATTATCAAATTTGGACAGGAACTATTTCCAGTATGAACTAAAGAGAAATTATAGACAATGTTTCTGCAGGTGTCACCATTCAAACATTAGTACTCACAGCTCTACTGCTGCCAGGAGCTGCAGCAAGTCTCCTCCATTCATGTAGTACAGGTAGAACAACAGGTCCTCGCCATACCGTGCCAGTTTAATTGCTGCCAACTGGAGGCAAGACAGCAGAGAATAAGGAGTTAGTTTAGTGGCCACACATACAGGAGCTGAAGACTGAAACTGATCTGAAGCTCATAGTTACCTTGTCTCTTATGTGGATATTGGTTAAGTATTCAGATGGAACGTGGAAGTCTGAAAAGACAAGAACAGGTAAGAGTGACTCATGTCATTTTATTTGAAAAATATAAGGAACATTTACAATTATGCAACGTTAAAACTTCCCTATGAGGGTTTTTTAATAAATGCATCATCTTGGTCTGCCAGTTGTTATATACTAATAAAACATACAGATGCTGTGATAAGCAGTTGAAACAAACCTCGTTTTAAAGTTGAAACGTTGAAATACAGTATATTTTTAGTAGATCATAGCCAATGATATATAAAAAATGTGTAGTAATTGCAGTGGCAAACCGTGTCTATCACAACTGGACCTTCTGTAGACACACCCCCCCCCCGCCGCAGTCCCCCCCCTCCGCGGCATTATAATGTCCGTCTTTTCACTGAATTGTCATCTTGAAAAGGGTACTCGCAACAATTCCGCAACAACTTCATCTTCACCTGTTACATTTGTCATTTCAACGTTAACAACAATAAAACTGGCATGAATTGCTTCGTCGCATTCATCTAGATCAGTGTTTTTCTCAACTTTTTCATACCAAGGAACCACTTAACCAATAAAAAAAACACTCGCGGACCACCTAACTCCACAAATATCCCAAAACAACATCGTTTTTCTAGAACAGATTATAAATCGCCTGGAAATGGTACAAACAAGTGGCAACATGTGTGACGAAGGTGTTGCACTGGGCTTTATCATGCAATAGAAAGTGAAACGTAAGCTTGTTCCATTGCGGAGATATTCCCGCGAGAGTGCGGAAAACTTAAATGTATTTATTTATTTCAAATGTGAAATGTTACCAATATACTCACGGACCACTAGGGGGCGCTCACGGACCACCAGTGGTCCGCGGACCACACTTTGAGAAGCACTGATCTAGATCCTCTGTATCGAGCCAGTTAACTAGCGGGCCTTCTAGAATACACTGGAACCGAGGGGAACTCTGAAAGAATACGCCCATTGGCTTCAAATGAATATATGATTGGTAAATCAAACTGTCAGTCCAAACGTACGCTCTCATTCAGTGCAACGGCCAGGGAATTCGATCAAGGATGTAGAATACCTTGGTTGAAGGATATTCTACCCAGAGACCTGATTGGTTGCTTTCTTTTCTAAAACAAAACCACTGAAATGCGTAGTGCATGGTCCGAGAAGGACAAACAAATCAACGTAACACTGTAATATTACAGATCAACAACACAGATACGATTCTCATTTATTCATTTTATATACATTTTATTTATATAATTAAATCGATTTTTTGTTTGTTTTATCTGAGTGTTCCAGGGTATTCTCTGAATACCTTGAAGGCCCTGACGGTTCGCCACTGAGTAATTGTGATATTTGTATACTGCCAAGCCAGGGATGTGTGAGATGATGTTGTTCCTAACAACCTGTCTGGGATCATAAAGATGACTTCAGACAGGCTCTGACTGCCACATCTTAAAGTGCACCAATCATGCTATGTTTAGGCAATAGCATAAGTAAATAAAAAAACATGTCTATGAAGTGTTTTGCTCAAAATACCAAACAGATCACCCATTCTAGCCATGCCTCATATCCCTCTATTTCACTTCCTGTTTCAAAAGTGCTGATTTTGGAAATAAAGCTTTAAAAAAAAAAATGTATACAAAAAAGGAGGGGGCTGAGCTCATGCAGGAGATTCTACCGGCAGATCAGAATCAGAAACAGGTTTATGGCCAGGTAGGTTTGCACATACTAGGAATTTGACTTGATGTCATGGTGCTGCATACATAAAATATAAAAAACAAGAAATCTAATATAAAACAAAAATATTTTACACCGTAATAAAATACAGTTAAATAGCAATACAAATTAAATAAAGCAGTGATTTACATGGGACTAGAATGCTATGAATGCATTTTAGAATATAAACTATGAAATGTGAAATAAGAACATGTGCAGAAAGGAGTATGAACATTGTGTGCATTAATGTAATGCATAGTCTATTCGGGCTGTGCAATTAATCGTATTTTAATCGCGATTACGATTGTGGTTTGCGACGATTATGAAAACAGCATAATTGACAAAATACGATTATTTTGCTGGGTGCGCTTTCGCCCCTCCCTAAAAGCCCACTCGGCCACGTGGGAGTGACATGTGTTGTGAGTGTTCAGCGCGAGCGAAGATGTCAGAACAAAAGCAGCAACTCGTTAAAACTATTTCCACTATTTGGAAGTACTTTGGCTTTCAGGAGTCCGACGTGGAGCAAAACAAAGTACAGTGCAGGATTTGTTACCAGGTTGTGTTGGCACCACACGCCAACACAACCAATCTCTTTAATCATCTGAAATACAACCACAAAGTGCAATACGACCGGGCAATAATTAGACCCTCCAGAAAAACGCGGGCAAAAACCCTTGATTATGCGATTAAACATGTGGGGTTTTTATGTGATATTATGCAGTGAAATTGCGGGAAATTGCGAAATATGCGGAAATTTGCGAAAAAGAATAGATTTTTTTAAAATATTGGGATGTCTTATTTATTCTCTCTCACACAAAACCTGCCACTAACGTTAAACCCCTTTCCTATTCAATTAAACACATTCATTGTTTATTTATTGTAAAAGCAATTGGGCACAGACACACAAACACACACACACACTTCTCCGCCTCATTCTGTTTTCATTTACTCGTTCGTTGTCTGACCAGCTTCAATCTTGTAGGCTTCTCACCTCGTTTCTTGTAGCCCTCGAAAGGGTTTTGGAGGTTGATGCCTTGGTGAACGTGAGTTGTTTGGCTTTCTTGTCCGCAGCAGCAGAAAGCATTTTCGAATGTTTGAATGAATCAAAGTCGGTCGTCACCATCGATGTTCTCTTATGCTCCAACACACAGTTGCAGGGGTGCAGAATAGTTTCCCCCCACTTTCGTGAAAGACATCGGGGAACTGCTTTGCCCGGTCTTTAGCAGAAATGTTCGTCGGTAAATGAGATGGATCAGATTTTTTCATCTTGGTGTTTTCTCTCTTGTGTGAGTTCCACACGTTCACTCTACGTCTACGGTGTTGTTTACCTTCTGTGATGCGCGAGCTGATGACGTCACATCATCATCATCACTACTTCACTTCAATACGAGTTAAAAAAAAAAATTTCAACTTTGTGTGGAAAAATGCGGGGATTATGCGGCCTTTTGAAAAATATGCGGCATTTTAAAAATCTGCGCCATTTTGCGGTAAATTCTGCGATCGCAGAATCGCGTTTTTCTGGAGGGTCTAAATAATACAACAAAAAGCAGACCAAAAAGCAGGTGCCCGCTCGACTTCATCCACCACATAATCGATTCAGGACGCATTGTACAGAGCAACGGCCTACACGACGAGTTCGCAGAGACACAGAGATATTACAGGTGCCATTACATTTCACATCGCTAAAGATATGTGCCCAGTTAGCACTGTTAGCAACCAGGGCTTTAAGCAACTTGTCAACACGTTGGACAAGCGTTACGCGATGCCGTCTCGGTATTATTTCAGCATTATTTCTGCGCTGCCTGCACTATTCTTTCACACACACATACGGGTATTGGGCTGAGGGCGACACCGTACTTCCGGTATCCGCCGTTTTACGCGAGGTGCAAGCAGGCAGCCGTACACCGCCTAGGTGTTGCTAAGCTTCCTGTACTGAATATCATAGTCTATTGCCTTAATCAATATCTAGTCAACTCTAAAATACCACATATATGCAATGGCATGATAATATTATTGTGACAAGTGGGGTATTCACCTGGTGTTTCCAGAAATTAGACGTAGATGCAGCCAAAATCGACGAAGGCCACTTTCGAGGGTCGTAAGGGCAAGTCGTAAGGACAATCAGACAACCCACACAGCTCTAGTTTACGCTGGTAACGACCTAAAGCACACCCCTCAAGTCCAGAGATGTAATCCGAAGACATGCAGCGATTTCTTCGTTCGTTAATTCAGAAAAAAACCTAGTGCGCTCTGCCTGGCTACGTTAGCTAGCTGTTTATATTTGCACTTCCAGGATATTTGCACCTCCAGGAAAATGGCGTATTTATATATATATATATATATATATATATATATATATATGGCGTGTGTTGCATTGTGGGTAGCTCGTGACGTCACGCAGAAAGATGTGGCTTCAGCGGACTACTTTGCCACCACAACGGACCTATGGTCTAGCCCAGGGGTGCTCAACCAGACGATCGCAATCGAGGAGATTCCCAGTCGATCGCGAGATGTGTCTAAAAATAGAACAACAATATCCTGTTTTATCGTTAATGTCCTGTAACATAATCTTCCTGTGCCATAATAATGCACTTGAACGCATCAAAGCTTTGTGATTGGCCGACATCACCCCATGTGTCGGGGCGTGGCTGGTGGGCAGTGTACTATTTCGCTGACGTTGTCCGTGTCAACAGGAGTGACAGTCCGCACACACACAAGACCGCAATTATGGCAGAAGCAAAAAAGCCCAAAATATATAATTTTCACTCCGAGTGGGAGGATGATTATTTTTGTATCTATTCCAATTCAAAGTCCATCTGTCTCATCTGCAATGCGAGCGTGGCTTTATCGAAGAAGGGTAATTTAGGAGCGGCATTTCAAAACAGTGCACAAACGCTACGAGACGGAATTCCCTCCTAATTCTGCCCTATGCTCCCAAAAGGGGAGGGGCCTGAAAGGACAGCTAAATGCACAGCAGTCCATTTTCACCAGGCCCAACAACAAGAGCAAGGCTGCTACCATAGCATCTTATCGTGTCACACGTTCTTGCGAAACACATGAAGTCTTTCAAAGACGGTGAAGTTGTGAAAGAAGCATTCCTGGAGGCTGCCGACGCTTTTTGGGGACAGTAAAAATAACAGTAGCATTTCAACAGGTTTTTTATAATAAAAACTCAAGTTACATACCGTTATGAATCAACTGTAAGTTTTAGTTTGTTTGAACTTATTCATTATAATTATTGTACAAAATGGTATAAGAATGCAAACTTAAATTGATTATAGTCTATTATCAATTCAGGTTAAGAAACTAGTGTTGCTTGCATCCTATTTTAAAAAAGGCATTTCTTTTTATACTCTAATAAAATGAAACAAAAAAAGGGTTTGATTCTATTAATTTTGTCTTTTTTATTGCACTTAGGCAGCAGATTCCGGTGTAGCTTCAGATCTGAGTTTCTTATTAGTAAGCCTAATTTACTTGTGTAGCAACACTATTTTTATATAATGGCAAAGGGTTCAGAGTCTTTTCTTTTTTCCTGTGTCATATGTGGCAGCACTGCCACAAGTTCCTCTTCAGAGCGTATCTTCAGTACAGATGGCAATATTGTCACCTGCCTGCGCTCATCTCTGAAACCAGACCATGTAAACAGGCTGGTGTTTCTTGCAAAAAATCTTTAAGAGATGACATGAGCAGCCCTACCAGCATTTGCCATGGTGGCCTAACATTTTTATTTGGTCTTAAATTGTAGTTCAACATTTATTTCCTGTTACTTCTGAACCATGACGGTTGGCCAGCCTTCAACGTTTAACTGAGTGGAATATGTTGAATATGTTTTACCAACATGTTGGCTATATGTCAAGGAGTTTTCAGTAGGTTGTGACAGTGCACTGCAACATATTTGATTTCATTTATTTTGGTCCAATTTATTTTTATTTATCATATTAATATATGTTTAGTATGGTTTGGGAAGTGCGCTCCAACATATGTGTTGATCTTGTTTATTGGTAATATTGATGAATGAATAATCGTCAAAATAATTGATATCACAATTATTTTGACGATTATTCATTCATCAATATTTTACCAATAAACAAGATCAACACATATGTTGGAGCGCACTTCCCAAACCATACTAAACATTATTAATATGATAAATAAAAATAAATTGGGACCAAAATAAATGAAATCAAATATGTTGCAAGTGCACTGTCACAACCTACTGAAAACTCCTTGACATATAGCCAACATGTTGGTAAAACATATTCAACATATTCCACTCAGTTAAACGTTGAAGGCTGGCCAACCGTCATGGTTCAGAAGTAACAGGAAATAAATGTTGAACTACAATTTAAGACCAAATAAAAATGTTAGGCCACCATGGCAAAATGCTGGTAGGGCTGCTCATGTCATCTCTTAAAGATTTTTTGCAAGAAACACCAGCCTGTTTACATGGTCTGGTTTCAGAGATGAGCGCAGGCAGGTGACAATATTGCCATCTGTACTGAAGATACGCTCTGAAGAGGAACTTGTGGCAGTGCTGCCACATATGACACAGGAAAAAAAGAAAAGACTCTAAACCCTTTGCCATTATATAAAAATAGTGTTGCTACACAAGTAGAAATTAGGCTTACTAATAAGAAACTCAGATCTGAAGCTACACCGGAATCTGCTGCCTAAGTGCAATAAAAAAGACAAAATTAATAGAATCAACCCTTTTTTTGTTTCATTTTATTAGAGTATAAAAAGAATGCCTTTTTTAAAAATAGGATGCAAGCAACACTAGTTTCTTAACCTGATTGATAATAGACTATAATCAATTTAAGTTTGCATTCTTATACCATTTTGTACAATAATTATAATGAATAAGTTCAAACAAACTAAAACTTACAGTTGATTCATAACGGTATGTAACTTGAGTTTTATTATATAAAAAACCTGTTGAAATGCTACTGTTATTTTTACTGTCCCCAAAAAGCGCGTCGGCAGCCTCCAGGAATGCTTCTTTCACAACTTCACCGTCTTTGAAAGACTTCATGTGTTTCGCAAGAACGTGAGTGACACGATAAGATGCTATGGTAGCAGCCTTGCTCTTGTTGTTGGGCCTGGTGAAAATGGACTGCTGTGCATTTAGCTGTCCTTTCAGGCCCCTCCCCTTTTGGGAGCATAGGGCAGAATTAAGAGGGAATTCCGTCTCGTAGCGTTTGTGCACTGTTTTGAAATGGCCGCTCCTAAATTACCCTTCTTCGATAAAGCCACGCTCGCATTGCAGATGAGACAGATGGACTTTGAATTGGAATAGATACAAAATAATCATCCTCCCACTCGGAGTGAAAATTATATTTTGGGCTTTTTTGCTTCTGCCATAATTGCGGTCTTGTGTGTGTGCGGACTGTCACTCCTGTTGACACGGACAACGTCAGCGAAATAGTACACTGCCCACCAGCCACGCCCCGACACATGGGGTGATGTCGGCCAATCACAAAGCTTTGATGCGTTCAAGTGCATTATTATGGCACCGGAAGATTATGTTACAGGACATTAACGATAAAACAGGATATTGTTGTTCTATTTTTAGACACATCTCGCGATCGACTGGGAATCTCCTCGATTGCGATCGTCTGGTTGAGCACCCCTGGGCTAGACCATAGGTCCGTTGTGGTGGCAAAGTAGTCCGCTGAAGCCACATCTTCTGCGTGACGTCACGAGCTACCCACAATGCAACACACGCCATATATATATATATATATATATATATATATATATATAAATACGCCATTTTCCTGGAGGTGCAAATATCCTGGAAGTGCAAATATAAACAGCTAGCTAACGTAGCCAGGCAGAGCGCACTAGGTTTTTTTTCTGAATTAACGAACGAAGAAATCGCTGCATGTCTTCGGATTACATCTCTGGACTTGAGGGGTGTGCTTTAGGTCGTTACCAGCGTAAACTAGAGCTGTGTGGGTTGTCTGATTGTCCTTACGACTTGCCCTTACGACCCTCGAAAGTGGCCTTCGTCGATTTGGCTGCATCTACGTCTAATTTCTGGAAACACCAGGTGAATACCCCACTTGTCACAATAATATTATCATGCCATTGCATATATGTGGTATTTTAGAGTTGACTAGATATTGATTAAGGCAATAGACTATGATATTCAGTACAGGAAGCTTAGCAACACCTAGGCGGTGTACGGCTGCCTGCTTGCACCTCGCGTAAAACGGCGGATACCGGAAGTACGGTGTCGCCCTCAGCCCAATACCCGTATGTGTGTGTGAAAGAATAGTGCAGGCAGCGCAGAAATAATGCTGAAATAATACCGAGACGGCATCGCGTAACGCTTGTCCAACGTGTTGACAAGTTGCTTAAAGCCCTGGTTGCTAACAGTGCTAACTGGGCACATATCTTTAGCGATGTGAAATGTAATGGCACCTGTAATATCTCTGTGTCTCTGCGAACTCGTCGTGTAGGCCGTTGCTCTGTACAATGCGTCCTGAATCGATTATGTGGTGGATGAAGTCGAGCGGGCACCTGCTTTTTGGTCTGCTTTTTGTTGTATTATTTAGACCCTCCAGAAAAACGCGATTCTGCGATCGCAGAATTTACCGCAAAATGGCGCAGATTTTTAAAATGCCGCATATTTTTCAAAAGGCCGCATAATCCCCGCATTTTTCCACACAAAGTTGAAATTTTTTTTTTTAACTTCGTATTGAAGTGAAGTAGTGATGATGATGATGTGACGTCATCAGCTCGCGCATCACAGAAGGTAACAACACCGTAGACGTAGAGTGAACGTGTGGAACTCACACAAGAGAGAAAACACCAAGATGAAAAAATCTGATCCATCTCATTTACCGACGAACATTTCTGCTAAAGACCGGGCAAAGCAGTTCCCCGATGTCTTTCACGAAAGTGGGGGGAAACTATTCTGCACCCCTGCAACTGTGTGTTGGAGCATAAGAGAACATCGATGGTGACGACCGACTTTGATTCATTCAAACATTCGAAAATGCTTTCTGCTGCTGCGGACAAGAAAGCCAAACAACTCACGTTCACCAAGGCATCAACCTCCAAAACCCTTTCGAGGGCTACAAGAAACGAGGTGAGAAGCCTACAAGATTGAAGCTGGTCAGACAACGAACGAGTAAATGAAAACAGAATGAGGCGGAGAAGTGTGTGTGTGTGTTTGTGTGTCTGTGCCCAATTGCTTTTACAATAAATAAACAATGAATGTGTTTAATTGAATAGGAAAGGGGTTTAACGTTAGTGGCAGGTTTTGTGTGAGAGAGAATAAATAAGACATCCCAATATTTAAAAAAATCTATTCTTTTTCGCAAATTTCCGCATATTTCGCAATTTCCCCGCAATTTCACTGCATAATATCACATAAAAACCCCACATGTTTAATCGCATAATCAAGGGTTTTTGCCCGCGTTTTTCTGGAGGGTCTAATTATTGCCCGGTCGTATTGCACTTTGTGGTTGTATTTCAGATGATTAAAGAGATTGGTTGTGTTGGCGTGTGGTGCCAACACAACCTGGTAACAAATCCTGCACTGTACTTTGTTTTGCTCCACGTCGGACTCCTGAAAGCCAAAGTACTTCCAAATAGTGGAAATAGTTTTAACGAGTTGCTGCTTTTGTTCTGACATCTTCGCTCGCGCTGAACACTCACAACACATGTCACTCCCACGTGGCCGAGTGGGCTTTTAGGGAGGGGCGAAAGCGCACCCAGCAAAATAATCGTATTTTGTCAATTATGCTGTTTTCATAATCGTCGCAAACCACAATCGTAATCGCGATTAAAATACGATTAATTGCACAGCCCGAATAGACTATGCATTACATTAATGCACACAATGTTCATACTCCTTTCTGCACATGTTCTTATTTCACATTTCATAGTTTATATTCTAAAATGCATTCATAGCATTCTAGTCCCATGTAAATCACTGCTTTATTTAATTTGTATTGCTATTTAACTGTATTTTATTACGGTGTAAAATATTTTTTGTTTTATATTAGATTTCTTGTTTTTTATATTTTATGTATGCAGCACCATGACATCAAGTCAAATTCCTAGTATGTGCAAACCTACCTGGCCATAAACCTGTTTCTGATTCTGATCTGCCGGTAGAATCTCCTGCATGAGCTCAGCCCCCTCCTTTTTTGTATACATTTTTTTTTTAAAGCTTTATTTCCAAAATCAGCACTTTTGAAACAGGAAGTGAAATAGAGGGATATGAGGCATGGCTAGAATGGGTGATCTGTTTGGTATTTTGAGCAAAACACTTCATAGACATGTTTTTTTATTTACTTATGCTATTGCCTAAACATAGCATGATTGGTGCACTTTAAGATGTGGCAGTCAGAGCCTGTCTGAAGTCATCTTTATGATCCCAGACAGGTTGTTAGGAACAACATCATCTCACACATCCCTGGCTTGGCAGTATACAAATATCACAATTACTCAGTGGCGAACCGTCAGGGCCTTCAAGGTATTCAGAGAATACCCTGGAACACTCAGATAAAACAAACAAAAAAATCGATTTAATTATATAAATAAAATGTATATAAAATGAATAAATGAGAATCGTATCTGTGTTGTTGATCTGTAATATTACAGTGTTACGTTGATTTGTTTGTCCTTCTCGGACCATGCACTACGCATTTCAGTGGTTTTGTTTTAGAAAAGAAAGCAACCAATCAGGTCTCTGGGTAGAATATCCTTCAACCAAGGTATTCTACATCCTTGATCGAATTCCCTGGCCGTTGCACTGAATGAGAGCGTACGTTTGGACTGACAGTTTGATTTACCAATCATATATTCATTTGAAGCCAATGGGCGTATTCTTTCAGAGTTCCCCTCGGTTCCAGTGTATTCTAGAAGGCCCGCTAGTTAACTGGCTCGATACAGAGGATCTATATCAGTGCTTCTCAAAGTGTGGTCCGCGGACCCCTGGTGGTCCGTGAGCGCCCCCTAGTGGTCCGTGAGTATATTGGTAACATTTCACATTTGAAATAAATAAATACATTTACGTTTTACGCACTCTCGCGAGAATATCTCCGCAATGGAACAAGCTTACGTTTCACTTTCTATTGCATGATAAAGCCCAGGGCAACACCTTCATCACACATGTTGCCACTTGTTTGTACCACTTTCAGGCGATTTATAATCTGTTCTAGAAAAACGATGTGTTTTGGGATATTTGTGGAGTTAGGTGGTCCGCGAGTGTTTTTTTTATTGGTTAAGTGGTCCTTGGTATGAAAAAGTTTGAGAAACACTGATCTAGATGAATGCGACGAAGCAATTCATGCAGTTTTATTGTTTTTAACGTTGAAATGACAAGTGCAACAGGTGAAGATGAAGTTGTTGCGGAATTGTTGCGAGTACCCTTTTCAAGATGACAATTCAGTGAAAAGACGGACATTATAATGCCGCGGAGGGGGGGGGGGGGGGGGGGGGGACTGCGGCGGGGGGTGTGTGTGTCTACAGAAGGTCCAGTTGTGATAGACACGGTTTGCCACTGCAATTACTACACATTTTTTATATATCATTGGCTATGATCTACTAAAAATATACTGTATTTCAACGTTTCAACTTTAAAACGAGGTTTGTTTCAACTGCTTATCACAGCATCTGTATGTTTTATTAGTATATAACAACTGGCAGACCAAGATGATGCATTTATTAAAAAACCCTCATAGGGAAGTTTTAACGTTGCATAATTGTAAATGTTCCTTATATTTTTCAAATAAAATGACATGAGTCACTCTTACCTGTTCTTGTCTTTTCAGACTTCCACGTTCCATCTGAATACTTAACCAATATCCACATAAGAGACAAGGTAACTATGAGCTTCAGATCAGTTTCAGTCTTCAGCTCCTGTATGTGTGGCCACTAAACTAACTCCTTATTCTCTGCTGTCTTGCCTCCAGTTGGCAGCAATTAAACTGGCACGGTATGGCGAGGACCTGTTGTTCTACCTGTACTACATGAATGGAGGAGACTTGCTGCAGCTCCTGGCAGCAGTAGAGCTGTGAGTACTAATGTTTGAATGGTGACACCTGCAGAAACATTGTCTATAATTTCTCTTTAGTTCATACTGGAAATAGTTCCTGTCCAAATTTGATAATGTTGTTTCTTCTCTGGTGGAAACACAATTCGTTTCTGTCTTACCAATGTCACCAATATTACTTATTTAACGGCAAACAACTCTTTTTGAACATGTGCAGTCTGTTTTTATGTTTTTTTTTATTGACAGATAGGGATGGGTAGCGTTAAGGTTTTAACGGTACTACTACTTTTATGGATACCGCTTATCGATCCGGTCCTTTATTAACGGTACTCTTATCGGTTCTTTTGAAAAAGGTAAATTAACTAAACAAATTGTGAACAAAACTAACATTGCTTTTTATTTAAATTAAATAAATAATATTCCACATCAAAAGAAACAAAAATATGTTTAACAAATCATATTAAATAATGTCATGACAGAACTGTAAACAGAATTAACATGGTTTTTTATTTAAAATGTATAAATAATATTTCACATCAAAAGAAACGGCACCAGGGTTGTTTCATTGTAGCTGAAACTTTAACAGACAGTCAAACGGTGCATTTCTCCGTCTGAATGTGGTGCACTTTTGCTAAATGTTTAGACAAATTGCTGGTGTTATCGCCCTTAAATGCTAAACTCTTATTGAACTTTTGGCAACAAGCATTGTCCACATGGAGACGGGTAAAATGTAACTACACCTTGGAGCGCTTAGTTCTCTCCGCCATCTCCGGAGATCTCCATCTCTGCCGTGTGTGTGTGTTTTTGGGTATTAGAAACGGAATTGGCGACTCTAAAACTGCAATATAATGTTTGTGTAGCATAATACATATGACATCTTTTTTAAATGTCTGTTAAGGACTAACGTTGATGGGTACCGATAAAAAGACCGATAACGTCTGAGCTTAACGGGAACCCGGTATTTAATAATTCAGCCCAAGGGCCCCTTTACTACCGGGGCTCGGTACCCATCCCTATTGACAGATCTTTTGAAGTGAAGAAAATCATATACCACTACATCTTTGACAAATACCTTGATATATAAACATTATGACCATATTCTTGGTTGGACCATTGGTGCTTCACAAACATATTCAGGCATCAGTAATGTGGAAATATTAACTAATGGGGGGAGGCAAATAATAAAACGGATGGAACATTCTGAAAATTGCATTACTTTACTACAATCCATGAAAGACAACACTTAGGATATCATAAATCTTAGACAATTAACCAGCCCTATTTGAAGTCAATTTAAAGTTGTGTGTCAGGCTGTCAGCCACTCGTCACTCTTTGGGATCAAAACTTTCTGGAACTCTGCGTTTCTTCCCTATTTTCCTCTTATTTCCCCCCCCCCCCCCCCCCAGCTTTAACCGGGACTGGAGGTACCACAAAGAGGAGCGGGTTTGGATAACGAGGGCGCCGGGCATGGAGCCCACACTGAAGACCAACGCATACGAGAGGGGAACCTACTACTTCTTTGATTGTCTTAACTGGAGGAAAGTTGCCAAGGTAAGAAATTGTCTTTCTGTTGCACTTTCACCACCTGGCGATAAATGGCATTAACTCTTACTGACTCTTTTTGTGCGTTTCTAAGGAATTTCATCTGGAGTATGACAAGCTGGAGGAGAGGCCTCACGTGCCGACAACATTCAACTACAACCCAGCCCAGCAGGCCTTCTAAGGCCCGACCAGTCCAAAAGGCTGCAGCGGTTCCTGCACACAACACTGTTGGTCCAGGAGGTGGCGCTGTGGTTCACAGAGCTCGGTTTTTATTCCTCGAGGATTTGACTATCTTGACTGCGGGGGTCGTCGCCACCATTAAAACTGCCCTGCCTTTCCAAAATTACATGCTGCCCAAAACACCAACACTTGTTCTGTTTTTATTCTTTATGTTCCTCCTGTTTTTTTGTCTTGTTTCCAGCAGGGTCTGTGTTATGTTTACGTCTCTGAATCTGAAGCCTGTTTTCTTTTAGAAAAGGAGGACGGACCTTTTTGGCACAAGACAGTGACAGATCAAGGTTTACGCCTCGCCAAGTGTTAAGAACAGAAAAAGGCGAGGAAGTTAACATCCTCAGACAAAAGTGAAAGGGTGAAATAAATGCAATGTTTATTGTTGCACTATATTTAGTAATAAAAGAACACAAAATTTGTTTGTGATTTTTTTATGTGAACACTCCCAGATCATTATCCATGTTGTGGGACAGGGCTTCAAGCAACGTTCAAAAGGCATCTCTCTTCATCTCACCCTTTTCATTTTTCTTCCTTCCATTGATTCCAACCTCTGTATTCGCACCATCCAACAGATTTCTGTCTCATACTCCCTTTCTCCCTCCGTCTCTCGCTGTGACTTCTGTTGAACATGGACACAACTCTGAGAGACTGCTTTGGTTTTCACAAATGTGGACACATCCTCGCAGAGGCTAAACCGCTACACGACTTTGCTCCGGAGCAAACAAAACACTTTCCAGTCTTTGTTACAATTTTGTAAGAAATGTGTACATTTTTGTTTCTTTGCATCACATAACTTAGTATATGTATGTACGAATGTGTATATATGATTGCTATATATATATATATATATATGTGTGTATATATATATATATGTGTGTGTGTGTATATATATGTGTGTATATATATATGTATAGGACGTCTATTTTGAAAGAAATGTTGCCCTGCCTTTAACCTCGTTTTTATGAGGTGAGCATGGATGCAATATGTGGACGCAACAGGTAATTTCTGGATCTGCTGGACAGGGTGTCACATGGCACTGCGGGCACTTACATCAAAAATAATAATACATGTCATTTAAGGAAAGGCCTAATTCTCATCCAAAAAACATGGAGATCATCCCTTAAGTTTGGAGTTCAGCGCATCATAAGGGAGGTATTTCAATCAGAGATGCTGAACAGCAGTGATCGGCAGCATTTCATATGAAACGGAAAAATTAGTAATTGAGGAGAAAAAATAACCCAGACCAATCTTGTATTTTCTGAAGTCAAAGCCTCTTTTCTTTGTATTAAAGCAGAAAAGGCTTTCATTAAATGCTGCGTGTGCGTGTGTTTTTGCTCTCTTAGGTCATTCGTAAAAATGGTCGATTACGTTTTATATACTACATAGGGTAAACGTTTACACTTGGAAACATTAGTTGAGCATGTTATCTGCTTTTACACATCTTAACTTTCATCACAAACTAATTGAGAGACATTCAATTGGGTTGAAAGTGCAAGTTTTATTTAGTCTTCAAAGACTAAAAGACATTTTCTCTTCAAGCAAGTCAATTCATGGAATGCCCTTTTAACTAAATTGTGGCCTCATTTTCCCATGCACCAAATGATAGATACAAAATTGGGAAATGAAATGATAAACTTCCAGTGCTGCAGAGAAGTAATGCAACTTGTAACTATGCTACACTCACAGATCAAGAATCTTGTGCATTAAGATTATTATATTAAAACTAATTATCGAAACAAGTATCCACAGTTTAGAAAGGCACATACACACTATAGTTCAGACAATGTATAAAATGGACAAAACAAAAACTAGCAGTAGACAAACATGGCACCCAAACGTGAGAAGATTATACATTGAAAACATTCTGAAGAGTCCTCGTCACTGTGCTATAATCTACAGAGGCATCAAGAACACAGCTGCCATTAAAAGCCATGGACATTCAATCACATTCAGTACATTGGACACAGAGTTGTAGCAAAGCTTTGAAATCAAAACAGATGCAAATGAGTCATTGATTGATTTCGTCTCTGATCAGCAGAGGACACACATACAGATGAGGCTTCTACTGTAGAAAAATAATCCAGTTAGTCCTGACTGGATGTATCAAAAGGTGGGCAAAAGAAAGCCTTTACTTTCACCTTGCACCGCCGTTTTTTCAAATTGCAATCGTTTGCGTAAATGCTACAAATTCAAGAAGACATTTCAAAGCTGTTGGGATTTTACATTGATGTTTCTGTACAATGGAAATAAAATCACACTTCCTGCAGGAGCACATTCTCGAATGAAGATGATTGTTTTATCATGGGGCGTTACCAATGTCTTTCAATTGTCCGTTTGTCCCTGAACTACACACACATTTCAGTGCAGTCCGCTACTGTAGATCTTCTCTTCCCACTTCCTCTTCCAGCCATGTCACAGTACTCAGGTTATGAGTCTGCTGTTAAGGGGGGTCACTTTGATGCAGGGTCAGCGGGGGTCGATCCATCTGAAAGAGCTCCTGCTTTGGAAGCTACTTCTGTTAAAAGAATGACAAGTGAGTCATTGCATTATTAAAAGACTCCATTAATCATCTCTACAGCACCTAACCTTTATCTTTCCTCTCCTGAATCTCCTCGGCGGCGGTCTTGTCCGCTCTGAAGAAGATCCGGGCGCTGCTCAACGAGAAGTGGAGCAACTCGAACTCCTGAAGGGACAGGAAGACGAAGAGGTGAGAGGGAACCGTGGTTCAACACCGGAGGTTGTCAGGTATAGACGTAAGCAAATGTACTGAGTGAGGTTAAAGGGACAGGTGTTCTAAACAAGCAGGAAGTTAGTGATTGTCGTATTCCCTGCTGATTTGTTTTATGGACAATGGTCAGCAGCTGGAGCAGCACCAGTGTGTGACATGTAGCTCTTGAACGTAATTAAGGTACTTTAGAAGCCGTACCTGTAAATTGCATCAAAGTTAGTATTCCTACTCTGAGCCATAACTTAGTAAGATATACATTCAGACACAATTTAACCTTTTTAAATGCAAACTGACTCTTCCAGAGGATATACATGTAGCAAAGAGCTTCATTACCAGTAAGCCATATTAGGAAAGAGTCATATTAGCAATTAGCCAAATTAGCAAAGAGTCATGTTCACAATTAACCACATTAGCATAAAGCAACATTATCGATTAGCCACAAATCAGTAACATTGCTTCCACTGCAAGATTGTCCAAATGACAACATGTGGATTGATTTAAATTATAATAAATCCTGATGGAAGTTCCGCTTGTTTTGAAAAATGAATATACTTTTGGCAGTTAACACAACTTAGTAAGATATGAATTCAGACACAATTCAACCTTGTTAAATTGAGTTTGACTGACTCTTCCAGAGGATATAATTATCTCCTTTGTCTTTTATGAATAAGGTTCCATAAATCAGCTTCAAATCATAGAAAATACCCTCCTGAAATTGTCGGAAGCTGCCTGAGAATCATTACGTTTTTAAGTTTTCTTCAGCATCAAAGCCACCTTGTGACAGCAATCTGTACATCCATGGATAAACTACAAACTGCCAACATCTAATCCAATTTGTAAAAAATGTAGGCAAAAAACCTGAGTCCATGGCAACATTATACTTCCTGTTTGAAACCTGAGTTAGATGGGGTTGTTGTGTCTCTTGGTTGACATGACACAGGGGCTGTACCTGAAGGTAGACGTCCAGCCTCTTCTGAGTGAGGTTCATAGTCTGCAGCAGCTTCTCGTCCTGGCCGGCAGACTGGACGCTCTGCTCCTTCACCACAGCGTTCATCTCTTTCTTGTACTTATCTCTGACCGCCTGGAACCAGTGCAGAGAGTCAAACTCCAGGTACTGGTCCAGCAGCTTCAGGATGTACGCCACGCCTGAGAGCGAGAGATAAAGTGATTAAAGAGAGGAAATACAGAGGAAGTGAGCAGCCACAACGCAGCACATTCATGTTGCATAGCACACACTCACCCCTTAAGCCCACTCACCCATAGCAAAGCCATCGTCTGTGAAAGCAGCTCCAGTTTTGTTCTTCTTGTTGAGTTTCTCTTTGCAGCTGATGGAGTGCTCCACAAAATTCACCGTCTATGGGAGGGAGTTGTTTCAATTACTAAAAGTGCAGCATAGTTAAAACACTGAATAGAGTATTCAACAAAAGTTGCATGGCATGTTGTAGCAAAGAGCTTCATTAGCATTAAGCCATATTAGGAAAGGGTCATGTTCACAATCAACCACATCATCACAAAAAGCAACATTAGCGATTAGCCAGAAATCGGTAACATTGCTTCCACTGCAAGATTGTCCAAATTACCAAATGTGGATAGATTTAAATTATAATAAATTCTGACGGAAGTTCCGCTTGTTTTTAAAAATGGATATATTTTTGATATATATCAGTTATCAATAACTAAACTTGAATTAAGACAAGAGGAGGAGGAACGCTAAATAAAGGCTGCAAACATATTAGAAAGTCTTATCACTGACCAGAGGCGGCACGATCATGTAGAAGTTCCTCAGGTGCATATTCTTGGCGCTGCGAAACTCAGGTGCAAACACCGCCACCAGCATCTTGAAGTACTCCGTCCCCTCGGCAGAGTTGCTGGTCAGATCTCCCAAAACTGAATCTAGGACACTAGAAGAAGAAGAAGAAGAAGAAGAAGAAGAAGAAGAAGAAGAAGAAGAAGAAGAAGAAGAAGAAGAAGAAGAAGAAGAAGAAGAAGAAGAAGAAGAAGAAGAAGAAGAAGAAGAAGAAGAAGAAGAAGAAGAAGAAGAAGAAGAAGAAGAAGAAGAAGAAACAATATTTACCTGTGCCTACCCCTTGTGTGTGAGGCATACTTTTACATTTTTGTTATAGCTGTGGCGCCCTCTGCAGGCAGAGGAGTGGAAATGCACTGAAAATATCTAGAAATGAATTACACAATTGAACGGCCATTGGAGCTGACACTGGACCTTAAAACAGCCCAAACATTTTTGATTCTCATTATCTTCATAAAATAGAAATAGGGTAATGCTAGACGAATGACATTTTAAATTATAATGTGCATTTAAGCGCAGGTTTTCAAATGTCGTACCTTGCAGCTTTCTGGGTCTCCTCTGACAGCCCCTCCTCCTTCACCAGCTCCTCAAAGTTCACTATGTCCTCCAGGTCAGGGACAAACCTGGGGAGACACCAAACATGCTAGTGAGATATGACGGAAAACCCTTCACCGTACATGAGTTTAAATCAGATTTACCTAGTATTTATGTAAACATTAATGTATAGAGTTAATTACATTTATTTCAGAGACTTTCCGAAACATAGTTAACCATGGACCTTCATATTAACTTTGCCAGAGAGCACAAATATGTAGAAGCAGCACTCGAGACAGCTCTTTTTTTACCTGATAGCACTGCTGCAACAGTGGAGGCCTCCAGAGCGGATCATTCGCACATAGCCCATAGCGTTACCTAAAGAAAAACAGAGTATAAGTAAATTGGTGTTGGTTTACATTTATCTGTACCTGCATTTGATTATCCAAGATTATCTACCAAGGACAGATCAAAATGTATGTCTCACCAATCTGGCTGATGAGCTGTCTGAACTGGTCCAGGTAACTATGCCCGTCCGGAGTGATGCCCAGCTTCCTGATCCCACGGTTAAACTTCTCCGCTCGCTCAAATGGATACTGCAATGAAAAACTATAGATGAAACAAGAGCTGGTGGAAGGGAGCAACGTTATTGTTTCTGGCAATGTGATAAAGAAATCACTTTTTAAAACTTGAAGAGGATTAGAGCCCTGTTTCACTTAACAGACTGTATGTGGTTTGTCTTGTGTGTCATGTTTTGCATTTTGTTTATGTATGTCTGTAAGTTGTTGCTATTGTTGGGACCCCCTTGAAAACGAGATGGTGCATCTCAAGGGGTTTATCCCAATGAATAACATTTCTATATATATTAGAGGGCCAATTGCTTCCAAGAACAGACAATCTAGAAAGGTCCCTGTTCCTGAGGCTGGCTTTTTCCGAAAGTCCGTGTCTGTTTATATGAAAACTTAACAAACTCATTCGGCAGCTTCATTTCATCTGAACCTCTGGACTTCCGGCTGGGGCTTTACAACCATCCGACCAAACAAAAGCACAACATTTTCTGGGAGTTCCACCGTGCAAAATTCACCATCCGTCCATTGTGCTTTGTTTGAGTGACTGATGTGGTGAAGAGGCGCTGAGCCCCTTCCTCACCTTCTGATCAGACTGGTCCTTCGTTTCTCTGAAGAAGCGGATGTCCTTGATGAGTCTGGACTTGATGTGCTCGTCGTACATAAACTGACTGAAGATGTAGAACTTCTTCCGCAGGAACTGGTAGGTGAAGTTGACCTGATGGTAGAAGAGAGGCAACAGGTGATGATCTGAGGGACACACAGACGGACTAAGACACACACTCCTTCCTTCCCTCTTAACTCACTGTGGTGTTCATGATGCCTGTGCCGTGGGTACGGATGGAGTTGGCGATGTGACGGATGTTGATGGTGTTCAAGTGCTTGTTGTTACTGGCTTTCTCTATGAAGATCTGTTGAGATGAAAACACTGTAAACCAATTTCATCGCGGGCCACATTAGCATTATGGTTGCACTCAAAGGGCCGGTTGTAATTTTAAGACTATATAAATATACGTATATAAAAAAATGTATGATATTACATTATTGCCTCTGCTTTGGATTATTATCAGATAGGTCAGGGGTCGGCAACCCGCGGCCCACCGAGCCGCATGCGGCTCTTTAAGCCCTCTGCTCTGGCTCCTTTGAGCTTAGACAAAAATAAGGAAATAAAATACAAATATTTGTAGGACTATTTATATTTTGTTGCATGGTTGAAAATGTTTCGTATCTTGTATTTTGAGGTGATACTGTGACACATAAATAAAAAACAAAACTAATTAGTAATTAGGTCAACTAAAATATGCGTCACATCCTGCTATGGTCCCGCACCAGCGCCTTTTCTTGCAGGTGAATAACCTGACCCCCGGCTCGATGATCGAACTATGGATAAATCAAAGAAAAGAAAAGTATCGGAGGAACACAGAGGGTTTAATTCTGCGTGGACAGAGTTCAGAGTTATATGCTTTCACAGAAAATGATGCTGGCTTACCGGTATATTTGATATGTGGAGAAAAGTTGTCAAAGGTGCTTATTGGAGGAAAAACGGAAGACAGCTGATGATCTTCAGTCATAATTCAATCTGTTAACTCGTTTGAGGGTGCAGCTATAGGTTTTATTTATTTCAAAGTGGGCCCATTTTAATTATATTAATTTTCTTCAAATATGCAGAGGACTCCCCAAGTGCCTTGTTTAACTTATTTTAAAGTAGGCCTGTGTATTTTTTTATTATTCTCCTTATAAGAATTCTTTGTTTCTTATTAAAAAGGTAAACAGTTTTCTATAATGTAATAAATAATAAATGCAAAACAACTGTAGTTTTTGCCTATGATGTAACAATATATTTAAGCAATAGCTCACGACAGGCCGTGGTATATGCTCATTATATCACAGCTAAGGGGCGTGGTTCGGCCCGACGCGAAGCGGAGCATATATCACGGCCTGAAGTGAGCTATTGCTTTTATAAAACGGTTACCAAGTGTGGCAATATGAAAGAAAAATACACACTCTAATTTAAATAGTTTTTATTAGTAAATAATGATGTTCAAAATAAAATAATCCCTCCGTTGCCTTCTGCACGAAACATAGTGCGAGGTGGTTGCTATGCAACAACACTAGCGAACATATTAGACAGAGAGCGTTGATCCATTATTTAGCTATTTATTTACATTCATTTGTATGTTGCCGTTTATTGTGCACCCACTGAAAACCTGTCCAGCATCAGTAGCATGGCTTACGTGGTTACTTGTTGAGGTTGAGGTTGTTCTAGGCTGTTGCTTGGCGTGGTGAGAATATTGCTCCACTGGCTTCCAGTAGCTCTGGAGAGAGCTTTCGCACCTGTGGCCACTAACGGTCATAATTGCTCTGCTTTGTTTCAAGACGAATGGTGGTACTTTTCCAGTTGGTCTACCTGCTCTTCACGTAGCTCTGCATGTCGTCGTTTAGGTGCTTTTTCTTCTTCTGGAGATAGGCACTCCTCAATCCACTCCTCCATAGTAAGACCCCCCCGGAGGTCGAAGTTAATCTTAAATGTTTCCATTTTATGCTTTGTAAGTTTGTTTCGTAACGGAAGAAATGTAAATATATTTATAAAACTGACAACTCAAATCAAGCAATCTGATTGGTCGATAGTGTTTTTGCGGACCTCTTTGATTTAAGCAATCATACACGAGAGGCCAATAATGACGTTCAAGAACGGCCTCAAGTGTATGATTGCGATTCTATTACACAAACTATCATTGTAATCAACAATATCGTAAAAATAATTTCATAATGTGGGCTAATTTGCTCCCAAACCTACACTTTCTGCTTGAGTTAATCTCCGTCAGAAAGTAGTTCCTAGAAAGTAGTTCCCATGGTAACGATAGCCGATCAATCGAACACTCCTGCTACCCCGCTTACAGTTATTGATATAATTATAGTAAATAATATATTATTAACCAATTTATTGAAAACAATTTATTGAAAACAATTCTTGAATTAGGCTATTTAAATATCTGAGTAATCACTGTGTGGGATTAGCGGAACAAATCAAATCAGGCTGTCCATGGTGCTCCTTTTTACGCAGCGGTCTGTCTGGACCGCTGCGTAAAAAGGAGGGTTTCTGCCCCGTTACTTCTCCGCTGCTTTCTTGTTCCAGGCAGTTTGCTTTTCAAACCAACTGTATACCGTTTTTCTCAGAGGCGGAGGGATACTGATTTGTGAAAAGTAATTTACAATTCTACCCGTGGTATACGCTCAGTATATCACGGCTAAGAACCAATCAGATTGCTTGATTTGACTTGTCCGTTTTATAAAGAACTTTATTACATGGCTTAGTTGAATACTCGATTCTGATTGGTCAATTCAGAACACGTGACACGTTGTTAATACCGAACAGACAGACCGCTGTCAAGGACTTATTGACCGTTGTTAAGGACGCTCACATCTTCAGAAAGAAGTCCGGTCGATTTAACTGTATACAGTTGGGACTTGAAAAACAGCGCAGAAGTAACAGGGCAGAAACCCTCCTTTTTACGCAGCGGTCCAGATATAGACCTCAAGCGGCGACACATATTCAGTTGCCAGTTACTTTGTCATTAGGGCAGGGATATCTAGATACTTTCCAAGGTTTGACACAATGAATTGTGCTACTTTTAAAGCAAGGAGCGATGTTTTCAAATCTGTAATCAAAAAGCTCCTCAAAAACGCAAGCAGTGCTCCTGATCAGCCTGTCGGTGTCGATACATGCCGCGCATTAAGTGGGCCTGTCTGTCAATTAATTCCCGGGCCACTTTTTCCCCCCAGTCCGCCCCTGCCCCTGGGATAGGGTAATAACTTCAGAATTAACTACGTCTGAAAGCAGAAGTCTAGGGTAAATAATTGCCAGCCTCTTCAGTGCGCATGTCACAAAGTGACATGCATTGTGGGACATGTAGTTTATGGGCAACGTGCTTCTGTAATGCGGCATATAACCGTATTATATTCTATAAATCCATACCTGGTTGTTGAGGTTATAGAGGTAGCGTGACACAAAAACGTGAATGTTCCTCATGATTTCCAGAACGTCCAAACCCTAATAGAAAACACAGGGGATCGGTTAATACTTTGGATATAAAGTCCACGTGTCATGATGTTCAGGCTGCAGCCACCGACCTGCTCCAGAGTCTGGCTGGGCAGGTAGGCCTCCGTCATCGTGAGTCCATAGCGCTGCGTGGCGAGGTTTCTCATCTCACTGTAGGTGGCCCAGTCGTGCAGAGCCACAGTGGTTAGGTTGTAGAAGGTTTTATCCAGGTAGTGGGTCACATAGGCTGTACAGACGTTCAAATAAGATTAAGTCACTTTCTCAATTAGCATTATCTTACAGCAGGTGTAAACTTCAGACGTGACATACACTTCATTTTCTTGAACAGATTCAAGTGTATTTGTGCTGAATTATATATATATTTTTAAGTATGGCTACAAAATGTGGATAACAGTGTTGAATATTGCAATTATGATATTGCTTATGAAACAGTTAACTAAGTTATGTCTGCTGCTGTCAGTATACTGCCTAAATGCAAACATACCCTTCTTTAACAAATTGAAATGGCACAAATGGCACCATAGAAAAAAAAGAATTACACATTTTAAAGAACAGTTTTCTAAAGATACTATTTCATCCAACTAAAAAACAAGTGCTTTGTAAAACTGACGTTGCTGCACTGAAACAGAAACAGCACTATCAAGCTGCCCACCTCAGCCAACATTCAATAATAATAATAATAAAACATTGAATGAATCTGAATTTGACATTAAATGAAAAAACTCATTCAAATAAGTGCAGTAGAAGCTCTTATGAAATGCCAAAGAGAACAGGACTGAAATATGATATGAGGGTACATGTATGGAAACTGTTTCTCTTCACCTTTGATGAGGATGAAGCGGTTGAAGAATCGGATAGGTTTGATGGAGAAGAAGTGTGCCATGTCCTTCATGCCGACCTTGAAAGGGTTCCTGTCGTCCAGCTTCAGGTGTGTGTGGACAGAGAGACGCAGGTCCTTCTCTATCTCCTTACACAGCTTGTCCAGCAGGTGCTGCAATGACAATGTTGAAATAATCTATATTACTGTATATGATCATGTGTTTTAAACCATGCTAGTGAGTTATTCATTTAGTTTACTTAAAAGAGGCCCATCTATGTCTTCACCAACAGTTGTACACATTAGCATGTGTGGTAACTGCTTAATAAGGTCATGAAATCTAGGATCATGTAAACTCTGAGGAGACAGAAGATGTAACATATATGACTGTATACGGATAGAACATCTCTGCCACGCATGCTGTTTCAAGTGTATATAACGTGTACGATTCTCTTGCTCTGTGGGGGCATTACACGATTCACTGCTTTGGAGCAAGGTAATGTGTCTCATCATAGAGCTGTACAGCAATATAATAATTAACTTCAACCATCTCTGTGTCTTTGTTTTATCGATTCCTCTTTGTCTTATTCTTTAATGTTGTGAGTGTTACATCGGATCCACGACAACAACAAGATGTACAAATGAAGGTTAATGACTCTACTGCAATGCTGGTGGTGTGTACACTTCTACACCATACTGTGTATTTCCTCTTCCTGTCTCTACCATACACATTTCATCTGGTTCCTCTATTTCGTCCTTTCACCTCGTTGAACACGTCCATGATCTCCTTGTCGTAGCTCTCCAGGAGCTGGTCACATGATTCCATGTGTTTGGCGTGCAACATGGAGGGCACACTGTCCCTCAGAGCGCTGAACATGTACTGCTCCGGCCAATCAAAGACAGCATCCAGGAAGGCAGATAAACAGAGCAACCAATCAAACACAGAAACTAACATTTAAAAGCATAAACATAGAGATAACAGTTGATATACCTTTGTAGATCATTAATGGTCTTTGTATCGGCTAAACCAGTAAATCCAACTTTCAAAACTCAAGGAGAAAGTTAGGTTTCCCAATAATTGATTTAAAAAAGGATATTTTGGGATCTTGCAGACATGATTAGAAGTCTCGCTCTTGTCTGTCTGCTTACGTGTATTCGTGCTGCGTCCACGGCGTTGTCGTACACATCATCGAGGTAGATAGGGAACACAGCTCGGTGCCAGTAAAGGAAACTACAGTCACACTGCAGCTTCACCCTGAGGAAGAAACAAAAACGGTCCCTAAGTATGCCTAAAGCAGGTCAAAGAAAATATCAATTGGCTGACAAGTCCAAAATTAGCATCCACCAAGTATCAGATGACTGCAAGACTGTTTCACTAGATAATTGATGACAGTCAGCTGCCAAAGCGATTAATGGGTACTTTGAGGTGTCAGCATCTTCATGATTTGGTTTTATAAAGAGCTTGCCTTGAGCCTTTTCTCAAAACTACGAGGTGGTTTAGCTTATTTCCTACGAGACATTACAAAACACCAAATTGCTGACTATGAAATGAGATGTTGTAAAGCTGTCACACAAAGCAGCAGCATCTAAACTTTGAAAGTTGTCTTTCTGCCTGGAGGGTTAAACAATTGTCCAGCTCTTAGCACAAGGAGCAAAAACAGATTGAAATGTTGTTCAACTCATTTTGAAAGAAGAAAAAGCCCACCTCTCACTCAGCTCGCTGATCAGATCCAGCTTCTTCAACACGAGCTGCAGTGGAAGCAGCTCCTCATCTTTGAACGTTTTCTAAAAGAAAGCAGATGTTTTTCGATATTAAGCAAAGGAACGTTTTGTATCCAATTAACCACCAACTTATCCCAACGTACCAGCTGCGTGCCGACACACAGTGCCAGAGACACCACGAGGCGCCGCTCCTTCGTGCTGGGTCCACTCAGAGCATTTTCTGCCATCACCAGAGAGGACAGCACATCCAGCCGCTGCTCACTGTACTTCTTATCTGAGATCACCCTTTTCTTCAGGGAATAAATACACAAAGTTAATCCTCTAGTTAGAAAAATATAAACATTCCACTCACGTCACAACTGCAAAAACTCCTCCTGTCAATAACAAGTAAATAATTGAGTGTGTTTGTCATTACCTTGGCGTTGCCGATGGAGTTGAGGGCCTGCGACTGCAGCTGCTGAGTGATGTGAGAAACAGAGTCTGCTACAACCATGGAGCGCCTGTGAAACGTGTGCTCCACAGCCTGAGAGGAGCCACACATCACATGAGCTTATTAGTTTCAATCAAACTGACAAGGCACTGGTGGGAAAACAGGAACACACTCACCTTGAGCAACTCCACCAGTCGACACAGAGCTTTGACAGAAGTCTTGGTCATGGGCCGCTGCATCGACATGTACATGTTCATGGTGGTTTTGATGATGGTGCCGATGCTGTATGCATACAGAATGCCCTGTGAAGAACAGGAAGCGCAGAGGGAACTGTTAGTTAAGTAGTACAACAAAAGTGTTGTTTTTACATAATAAAATCATATTACAGACAAGTACTTATATCACTGAAACTTAGAGACAGGTATTTGGTTGGTCTTTGAGGAGAATACATGTATATTCTGAGCATTTGCAGCAGAATTTCAAAGTGTAAAATGTGAATGCCATGTTACCCTCTGTGGTCCAGCTGAGCCTTGTTAATACTGTCAGCTCTTACCTGTACAAACACATTGCACCTGCTGTTCAGGTCTTCTGCCAACTTGTCACTTTTATGCTCCTTGGATATGATGGACTCCATCTTCATCATCCAGGATGTTACAAACACGTAGTAGGACTGAACATCCCTGAAGAGAAGAGACAACAGTAACAATCAGATTCTACAAATTGAAAAAAATAAAAAAAATAAACACTTTTTTGTTGTTGCAACTAACTTTGTTAGTGTCACAGCTCTTTGCTGCAGGTAGGCGTCTCTCTGCGCTCTGATGGCCTGTAGACTCTTCTTATCCATCAATTTAGCTGCAGCTGGGACTTTAGCGATGAGGAAAGTGTCGGGAAACCAGATGATGTTAGCAGTAAGAGTGACAGCTGGAACCTAGAGACACACACACACACACACACACACACACACACACACACACACACACACACACACACACACACACACACACACACACACACACACACACACACACACACACACACACACACACACACACACACACACACACACACACACACACACACACACACACACACACACACACACACACACACACACACACACACACACACACACACACACACACACACACACACACACACACACGATATTTTTAAAATAAATAAACAGAAGAAGATGAGGCAGTCAGATAGAGAACAAAGGCAAGAACCCATAACTACCTTTTTACAAACATCCAGCAGCGCCTTGTAGAACTTTTTGTCGACACTTCTGAAGATGTGAAAGTGAAGCACAAAGAGGCCACATACACCTGCATACTTATCCCTCTGGTCAATCTCTGAAGGTTCCCCTGAAAACAACAAAGGCACACAGACATAAAACACTGGAAGCTGCAGGAAAGCGCAAACCAGTTAATCCTGAGAAGAGAAACTGACCAATTTTGGACTCAATATTGGTGAATATGGTGCGGATGTTGAGGGCAAACTCCTCTGCAAAGGCACTGTTTTTGGCAACAGATACTCCTTCCCCCGGATTGTCGAATCTCTGCTCCACACAGGCCTGTCAGACAGTAGCAACAACCATGTTTTCAATGCCCCTCAACACAATATTAGACTTAAAATGATCTATGCTCACAATGGAATTTGCATATGAGCACAAACTTGGAACCACCAACTTTTCAGCAAAGTCCTCAAACTAAGACAATGAATTCTACATCATAATCAAGGCCTGAAACAGTGGAGTCACCTGCAGTATCATGCCATCCAGCATCTGTCCCTCGAGCTTGAGCAGCAGCTTCTCGAATGGTTTCAGTTTCTCTTCAGGAATGGAAAATTTCCCAGGGTTATGGTGCACAGATTTCAACAACCTACAACCAACAGGAGGATGTAATTACAGAGGGCTTCATCCTAAATCATACATTAAACACAAGTATGTAAACGTTTATCATACACTCATTTCTGGTTTAAAGACCAGGCATCATAAATGTTAATGTGTCTTAGATCAAATAAATGCACGTATATTTAAGTGAGATTGAAAACAACAACTTAACTAAAGCCACTGAGAGCTGTCCTTAATGGTCATCCAGATACATTCAAATTTTGACATGGAATATTGGGAATTTCAGGGCCTTTCTTATTGGTTGCCATAACTGTGTGTGTTTACCTTTTATACATCTTCCAGTGATCTTTTAGTGTGCCGTGATTCTCCATGATCTCATCGAGTGTGAGCAGAACCACTAATAACTCCCCGAGGTGTTCGTACACCGTCTGCAGAGGGAACATCAAACAGACATGGTACACATATTTAGAGATTGAGATACAGAGATGGAGAATTTGTTTCAAAAATCTTAAACCCACCTGAAAATGGACACCTGATGACTCAATGACTTTTGTTGCACCCCTGAAATATGAGAGACATGCTTTGAATAATTAGTTTGACATTGTAACAGAGCCAAAGATGCAATAAGCACAACAACGCATTCTGTTTGTTTGTTTCTCTGCTGCATGTGAAGTGCACAAAGGCTCTTTTGACGACGTGGGTACTCGAGCCATTTCAACAAGAACAGCATGTTGACTGTGAATACTTGCTACAGTTGAAGGATCTTACTTGTTGCTGTTGTAGAGGGCAGCCAGCTGATGAACAATGTTGACCACCACTTCATAACATCTTGTCACAAAACAGGAAAGTTCCTACCAATGGACAAAGCAACAACTATCAGTGTTTTTGGATTTCAATCAAATACAAGTGACGACATAAATGATCCATTATCTACCTGAAGGAATGAGATAAATCTGCCCATCTGTATCTGGGACTCTCCTTCAACAACGCTGGTATCAGACACTATAACACAAAATAATGTATACGTTTTATAATAATTTAATCAACAATTACTGAGAAACACTTAGATTACATCTAGTGTAAAAGTAGATATTAATTGCTGACATTACCTCCCTCTCCATAGTACAATAAGCCATTGTAGAACTTGGTTTCTGCCTGCAGGGGGAAATAAATGAAGGCCACAGAATCAGAATTTGTATCTCACACCACAGACAAGAGATTTCAACAACAGTTTGAAAATATTTATTTAGACCTCTATGACTGGGTCACTGTTTTGTTTATGACATACACAAGCAGTGATGTGATACACAATCCTGTCACACTATTCCACTAATCAGCAAGTAGCCTTCACACGCCAAGATATGCAGTAATACGCAAGATAGTGAACATGGATGCAAACAATGCTATGATTCTTTATTTATGATAGACTTTAAAAATAGGTATAGTACTCATTTTCAAGTAAAGAAATGCGTTGTGGGTTTCTCCAATCACATGTTTACATTACGCGTTAATGTTCAAGAAACTAATTACATTTAAATTAGGTTTCTCACACTTTGTGTCTGAATGTAGCTGTATTCTGATATGGAGATTGTGGCATTACTATTTTAATAAAGTAATCATTAACTTTGAAATGTTACTTTTAACAAATGGTATCCTGAGGTGTTTAGGTTGAAGTGTTTTATGACACTGCAGGAGGAGAAGGGGGAACAAACAGATTGACCTGGTGCCATCAGGTCACCCTCTTGCGTAAATCCCCCGGCCCAAAAGGTGTTTTACAACCTGTAACTGTTTATTCTTGCTCTCTTGTAACTTTTTAAAATGCTGTCTGTTTCTCACTGAAGGGGGTTCACTCAACAGCCTCAATATTGCCTTTAGAAAGAAACTGATTTTAAGTTGCAACAACGTTCCAGTCTGCTCTAATTGAGTGTCTGTGTATCTGTGCACACGCCATCTGCATTGCCACTTTTTACCCATGTGTTGTATAGTTGTGAGATCAAAACTTCTCATTTAAAAAACTGTTTCTTAATATGAGATGTGTAAAACTTGTTACTTTCACAATATGAATGTAGCACCTGGGTCTGCTTTGAAATCAAAAGACATAAGCGTTCATTGTTTACATAATGGGACCTTAAACCAATAGCAGACAGACACAAACCAAACTAATTCCACAATAGCACAGAGTGAAGTGTTCTGAGCAGGCTTACCTCATACTTGAGCTTCTTTACTTCACTACAGAGAGCAGCATATACTGTGATGACTTTGTTCAGAACCTGCACACAATGGAAGCAATATTAGCCATATCTAAACAAGTACAATTGTGTAAATAAGTGTCTAGAAAACTAAAGATTATGTGTGTTTCTATTTACCTTGTTGTCTGTTTTAATTAACTCCAATAAAGATGATTGCTCGTACGGGAGAAGCTGAAAGAGAGTAGAACATATAGGGAAGGAAGATGTGTGTGAATTGAGAAAGCACAATGTCAGTGTTTTCAGGTTGATGTACAAGTACTAGTGTTTGATGTTTTACCTTTAGGGCGATGGGGTCTAGAGTGAAATCCCACACATCTCCTATGGAGTCATCCAGAGCTTCCTCAATACCCCTCAGCTGGGAGGTGTAGTCCTCCAGAAACTTGCTGTAGTTCTTGAGTTGAACCTCTGTGTGTATTTCTGTAGGGTGGAGGGTTTGATCAAGTACACTGCAGCAGGCTATTCACGGTGATTTAAACACCAATGTTGTTACAGCTAGATTAGGGTAAATGTCCATTAATGCTTGCTCAAATGTGAACGTAAAAGTCTCATTCGAGAAATAGATGCACAATCCTATCCAAAACAATTTCCTATCTGTGGGGGGCACTGCATAATAACCGCAGGACACCTTACACACAAATAAATAAAACCCTACCATTGTCCATTTTGTTTTCTAGGAGGAAGTTAGTGTCCACTACTTTTCCAGTGTTTACTATGAGCCACTGTCAAAATTACCCAAGTGTCATTAGGCTGTCAGACTGATCAGCTGTTAGCTATGTGACTGATATCCATGAATAACGTTAAATAACTTTGCTTTTACTTAATTGTACACATTTACTTCTACATATCAACTGCAACCAGCAGACTACGCGTTCAAGTATAGCAAATATAGTGAAATAATTTCAGAAGGTTTCCATTTTACGAGCATTTGTTTGCAATTGACAGTAGGAGTTGTTCCCTGCCAGCAAATAGACGGAGCCCAGTCGCTAAGCGTATAGCTAGCAGCGTAAGCTAGCACTGGAGGCTAGTTAAGTTTAGCACGTCGCTATGTATACAGGACTTTACTTACTTTGTGAACCGTCGTCAAAACGGTCAAATTCCCAGTCAGGGGCGATGGTTTCTACTGCCATAATGCAAAACTCGGTGACCCAAAACAATGCTGTTAAAGAGTGTTGCTACACGGTCCCATGATGGGTCTCATGATTTTGTGAATGATTGCTAGTGCTCATGGGAAATGGAGTCCAGCAGACATGTCACTAGACAGACAGACAGACAGACAGACAGACAGATAGCCGAAAGACAGATAGACAGATAGATAGATAGATAGACACTGTATCTCAAGGGTCAAATAAACACTCCATGTGATAAAACAACATAACAATTACATGGTCACAGCAGGCCAATATTGGACAGCTCCTAACAAATAACTGTTAAATATGTGTGTATCCTGCTGCCTGTCCACTGCCAACGTATTTGAATATGCCTACTGAAAATGTTAGATGGGGGGTTACAGAGAGATATGCAGTGTGTGTATGTATGATTGAGAAGGGGGAGTTGGGCTAAAGTCACACTGAAGACTCAGCTACTATTTAGTGGATGACAGAGTCGACAAGGAAGAGTCACGGTTAGCAGTGCAGTGAGAGAACTCTTCTCCTCGTATGGTTCAAAAATAAGGGTAAGGCCCTTTTTTGTTTAATTTTTTCGTTTATTTATCTAACTATTTTCTACATTTTGGTCATACTATCGAATTGAATTATATAAAAACACATATTGACACATTGATTGTAGAAGTATGTGTGATTAGCACAGACACCAAAATAAACTCAGTATTAAAAATTGATTTGGTATACAAATTGAAACTTTTTTTATTCCTAGTATAGGCTACTTATTTTGTACTTAAACCTTTGATTGTGATCTGGAAGATGATTAGCTTGACTGTAGAAATCCTTTCATACAGTTTGTTTGATGCACCATTCATTGAGATTCCCTCGTGAATCTAGAGATTTATGAGCACAATATTCCTTTCAGATAACTTAGGCTGCTTAAGGTTCAAGGTTCTTTATTTTGTCATACGAACATAGCTACAGTGTAGTTATGCCGATGAAAATCTTAGGTCACAGGCTTCTCCAACAGTGCAACACAATAACACAGATAAACAGAAAAATATAGTGAACCATGTTAAAAGCAAACGGCAAAAAATAAATAAACACAAACAAAATACGAAAAAGGGCAAAGTTGGAGAGGAGCCAAAAGACAATGCGGCCATCTTTCACCGGCGCATTATATCTTAGCCTCAAAGGATAAAATATGGTCTTGGTTCATAATAGTTATGTTCTTGTTACCTTTTCTAGCAATTATTGAAGTTGACCATGAATATATAACATGACACAATGATGTTTCTCAATCATAATGTTGGTTTCTTTACTTCTTTAGCAGTCATTTTTAATAAGATTTATCTAAAAAGGTTGTAATGTTTTTAGGATAAAACGTTTTGTTCAGGGTAATGTTGATGCATTGTGATAAAAAGTTGAAGCAGGTTTGTTGATAGGAAAATGATTGACAGTTACATATTTTGGATATTTTCTCGCTCTCAATTCGATAACCTCAGTTGCTTAGCACCTGGTCATCTCTTAGGAATTCCAAATCTAGAGCTTTGTCCTCCCAAACAATGCTGCCTCAGTGTTGCCGATGAGAACAGGCATGAAGAATGATAATGCAGCAATCTGTGCCATCAGATGACCCTGACACAGTGACACAGCCAAGCTTTCCACATGCCAAAGTTGCACACTTGATTTTTCATGGAAATTAAATGTGTGGTACACAACTTTATAACTAAATGCTGAGCTTCTGAATCAACTTATACAGCTTTTGAGCCAGTTTTTTCTTGCTGTTTTATTTCTTCTTACTTTTGGTGTTTCTCTTATCCTCTTAGGACCGCTCTGACCAGTGTTGGTGCCACTGTTTCTCAGTTTGCAGAAGCCTCAGGAGTAGCAAGCATCCTGCCAGCTTTACACCATGGTTGTCCCCGAGTCACACAATGACAAACTGTCCCCAAACGGCTCTATGGGCAGAGGCACCATCCCACAGTACGGATCCTACCCATCTGCATCTCAACACTCTGGAAGTCCACAACGTTTTATCTCTAATGGGAGTATTTCAACAATCAGCCCAAGTATCCATCATGATCCAGAGTACACTGAGACAGACTTTCTGCTCCCGAGTCAACTCTACGGTAGATCAACGCTCAGTAGATCCACGAGTGCAAAGGATGCGGGTGGCTCCGTTCAACCTGCTGAGTCCCTCCGCTCCATGCTGCTTCAGATCCTGGTGCCTTTTCTGCTGGCCGGGCTCGGGACTATCTGTGCTGGGATGCTGCTTGAAGTGGTGCAGGTGGGTAAACAAAGTAAAGGAGATGTGGTTTACAGTTAAAAGAGGTCATAATTGCTTGGCTTTACAACATGTGGAAGCTAAATTGTAGAGATTGTAAAAAGAACACATTCTAATTTTGCCAGAACATTTTAATTAAATTTTTACGTCTTTTATTATCCTAGGTGAAAATGAAGATGATTTATTGTGTGTTTGTGGTGTTTTTATTGGTTCATCCATATTGCGTTTGTTTTCATGGCAGAGCTGGGACGTGTTCCAGGAAATCACAGAACTTTTTATCCTGGTCCCTGCAGTATTAGGCATGAAGGGTAACCTGGAAATGACTTTAGCCTCGAGACTCTCCACTGCTGTAAGTGTGAATTTTAACACACACACACACACACACACACACACACACACACACACACACACACACACACACACACACACACACACACACACACACACACACACACACACACACACACACACACACACACACACACGCACACGCACACGCACACGCACACGCACACATACTCACACACACACACTGTAATTTAATCCATTCCTATGCTTTACCATGATGTACACAAAAAGGGACTTTTTTGTGTCTATATTCTTTATTTGAAATATATTTATTACTAATAAACAACGAGATTTAGAACATTACATACACTATTAAATACCAAAGACCAATGCAATAAAAAATAAGAAATGTTAAGAAATTAGCAACAGCGTTGGAGGTAAACAACATATATGTAGAACAGGGTAAGTTAGACCGCTTTCTCAGAATTATATTTTTGTCTCTTGCACCATGGATTTTCTCTTCTCGTGTGAAACTCCTCACAGAGCTGTGAAGACCACGGCAGCACATCAACTCGCACAATGTCCCGCAGGACAAGTTGATAATAACAATAGTCCAACCTAAACATAAACTGAAAATATGTTTTCTTGGAAGGGAAAGAATATGATGATCAAATAATGTTTGTTTTTAACAGCGGTGTAATATGGCTCCATTACTTTCTAAAAAAATTAAACACATTGATGAACAACACTGTTGCACAGGATAAGACTTTCATTCATTAGGATACAAATAGGATGTTTTTATTCAATTCCGTTCTTGTGACGTTGATGCTTTTAAGTGCCTTAAGTTTGGAAACTTTTGGAGGTGAAAATAGTCTCAAGAAAGACACTTTTTACTCTGGTTGTTGTTTCATTTTATAAAAACAGCAGCTTTTAAACATGTCCATCTTTAGTAGGAACCACTTAGCGGAGGGATGTTGAAAAGTAATGACAGAATAGTAACAGGTTGGCCTTCGTGTTTCATTGAAGTGATTCTCAATGTATGTTAACAAATAATCCCTGTATAGTTTGATTTTCTGTTGACATGTCTAATTGCTTGTGCAATTTAATTATATATTTATTTTCTCAGTCTTTTATCCGTTTGTATGCTTTTGTTGAATACGGGCCATATGTACTCGTAATAGATATAGTCGATTAAGCAAAGCCCAAAAGCGTTCTTTTTCATTGTTCACAAGGAATCTAACAATGTATTTGTTTATAGTATTTTTATTTATAATTAGATGTTTAAGTTGGATGTTACTGGAGTAGAAGTTATTCACAGTTGTTGTTGATTCTGTTGTTTTAGCTGATGTTGTAACATTATAAACATTATTCATCCATTCATTCTTGACTTTGGAAAAACCAGTTGACTAAGAAATCAAATCCATCCATTAAGTAGCTCTTCTGAAGCGTTTATTTATATCCCATGATCTTCATAAGCAAATCGAGTCTATCAAGTTTTTAATGTATCAGCCACATCTCATATTTTCAGGTGAATGCAGGAAAAATGGAGTCCACCAGAGAAAAGTGGATGTTGATCATGGGGAACTTGGCGCTGAAGCAGGTACCTTATTTTCTTTCGGCTACAGCCACTTTGTGATAAACTGTATCTATTTTGTCCGTCAAAAAACGTCCTTGTATCATTACTTGATTATTTCCCTCATGTTATTGCAATCTAACAAGTGTTGTGGGTATTTCTAACGTGCTCCCTCATTTGACAGCTTCAGGCTACAGTGCTCGGGCTGTTAGCCTCTTTGATGGCGACTGTGTTGGGCTGGATGGCAGAAGGACAGATGCCTCTACATCACATAATGCTCCTGTGTTCTGCCAGTGTTTCTACCACCTTCTTTGCTTCATTGCTGCAAGGTAACAACACAATCTGCCGTACCATTGAAACACCATCACAATCCATCTGTTCAAATCTCCTCTGCTTCACCCTTGACCTTAATCAATTCAGCTCAATGATTCATACATTATACAATGACATGTGCTGACCTATGAAATCCATTGTGTCCTGTGTTTTGGTCCAGCGGCTTGAAAAAACTGCACCATCTCAGGAAATTGACTATTTTTCTTGAAAAGAGCTGCTTTTCATGATGGACATTATGCTAAGAATGTGAGAATAAACAGAGGGAGTGTGGAGAGTTGCATCTAAGAAATGTAAAACAATTCTAGAAAAGTTGTACAACTTTTGGGGACACAATGTCCTTTTATTAAACAACAATTTGAATTGTAGCACATGGTAATTTTCACAAGCTCAGTGCCACATATGCAGATGTTTAGCTATAAATTGGGGCCTGCATTCACACAAGGTACTCATCCTTTCCTCTGCTGCCCCTACATCACTTTTATTTTCTTACCAATTAACATTGAAAATAAATAATACTAAAATTAAATGTTTAGGGCCCTTTTAGTTCCATTCAGGTTGAAATCAAAACATTTTTCCCATAGAATGAATGCCTTCCGTACCGATCCCATGTCACCTCATAAACTACGATTTTACATTGTTTTTATCCGTCTGTAGGTATTATTATGGTGGGAGTGATCCTTGGCTCCATGCGGATGGGAATCAACCCTGATAACGTGGCCACACCGATGGCTGCCAGTTTTGGAGATCTCATCACTCTTGCCTTGCTGGCCTGCTTCAGTCAGTGGTTCTTCTCCCTCATAGGTAAAAACAACAAGGACAACAAGGTGGTCTATTTAAATCTGTTTAACATACACCAGAACATTGTGGAATAATACTGTACATTGGACACCCATGGATCAGAGGTCATGTAATTTTACTGTTGGCCAACAGATGGTAGGCTACTCATGATCCTGGAACCAACTCATCCATAAGGATCATGAACATAACAACAACTGAATCCTTGTTGCAAATACAGGTATAGATAATGAGTTTTTTGTCTTGACAGAGCTGTATCCCTACGTGTTGTACCTGGTGGATATGCTATTTCTATGCCTGATTCCTCTTTGGGTGGTCATCTCCTCCAAACATCCAGCCAGTCAGCTCCTGCTCCGCACGGGCTGGGAACCAATCATAACAGCTATGGTCATCAGCAGGTACTGACCCTAGTCTTTACTGACCTTTCAGAAAACATGCATACATATTGAAGACTAGTTAACTATCTTTGTTTAGTTGTGGATTCCCAAAGTTATACATTCAGTAAATGATTAGTTAGTTTGTCAAAATGTAGAACTTTATAAGGAGGAATGCATGTTTTTGTCTGTCTTTATTTTAGTATTGGAGGACTTATTCTGGACAAGGCTGTATCCGATCCAAACCTGGCAGGAATCATAGTTTATGCACCAGTCATAAATGGTGAGTCACCCTCTTTTGGAAGGGCATATTGGCCTGAACTCGAGTATGTGAGAAGTAGGGATCTCTTTCCTTTTCTCCCCGAGGTCACTTGTTGACCTGTCTGCGACTGCTGAGTTGATTTAAGACACGGATCCAACCAAAATAGCAAGGTCTAACCTTTACCAGTCCCGGCGAAACAGGCTAACCAAGTATCAATACTCAACATTATAAGCCATTTAATGATTACCTGGAAAGGTGGAGAATATGTATATGAGATTGTGTAAAAACTGCTTGTGGGGCTCAAAGTGACACAAGCAGTATTATTGATCTCAGGAGAGCCTATATAACACTGTGCAACTTTAACTTAAATTGCTAGATTGATAAATAGCACTAAAGGTAAGAGCAAACTTATTTTAATACAAAAGTGCCATGATCAGCTCCATCTGTTAAATAGATTTGAAAAAAAGCATTGAATCCAGCTCTTTCTGTGAGATCTGTTGGTCTGCCCCTCCCCCTGTCTGGTATTTTCATTCTCTGCGCCGGATGTTGATGCCCCAACCCCCCTCTGGAGAACTGCCTCGAGACACATTTTTCCACACCCGATCAATGTGACTATTTGTATTTTAATTATGAAATTCCTTCTGCCGATGCATTTCATCAAGATTTGCAGCTGCCAAACACACCATTACCTTGAATCTATCAAGAATGTTCTTAATGTGCAAATTAGAATTTTGGAGGTGAACTCGCTGGGAACTATGTCAATTTACAAAGTCAGTCTACAGGAAGTACTAATGTATATTGTAAAATAGATCCCTTTGTTGTAGTTGCTGTGTGAAGTCAGATGAGTGCTCTCTACATTGTCTTTCTTTTCAGGTATTGGAGGGAACCTCGTCTCCATTCAGGCCAGTCGTATTTCCACTAATCTGCATTTGAATTACTCACATAAAGAGGTACCTGAAGACCGTAAAGGCTGTTTTAGCCCTTGCCGCACTTTCTTTGGTTCAGGTAAAGATCGATTTTTTATTTATTTAAATAACATACACACACACGCACCTTAAAGGTAGACCTTAAATGCTCCTGTGGGGATTGTCCACAGTACTGAGTATGTAAGTCGCTTTGGATAAAAGCGGCTAACAAGTAACATGTAATGTAATATAGACAGTGAAGGGAGCACACACTTACACACTCTCTGATGTTTATCTTTGTCATGGCAGGAGCAAACCATCGATGTGCTCAGGTTCTTCTTCTTCTGGTGATCCCCGGTCAGTTCGTTTTCTTACACGCTATCCACCTTTTAAAAGGAGGCCACACTTTGCCTAGTGCTCTCTTCACTGTTTCCTTCTTGTCTGCTTCCCTGATTCAGGTGAGTCACAAGTAACACATGTCGTCATTTTTCCTCTGCACACTTAATCACTGTTTCACAACACCACTTTTGTCCATCTCTCAGGTCTTCTGCCTGCTTTGCATAGCAGACTGTATGGTCCACTTCCTGTGGTGTCAGGGTAAAGACCCCGACAGTTACTCAATACCCTACCTCACAGCCCTTGGAGACCTACTAGGCACAGTTCTCCTCTCTCTAGCCTTTGTCCTGCTGTGGTACGTTGGTGACTCAGGCATTGTATAGATTCAAAGAAAGGAACATTTTTCAACAAAAACTCACTTATTTCAAAGAGATAACAAATAGAAATGACAAAGTAACTGAACATTTTCAGCAAAGACAGTCATCTATTTATTCTTTACATTTTGTTTCACTTTGTCATAAGTATCCAACTAACAGATTTAACAAATGTGGTATTTTTTCACGTCAATTTATAATCCTCAATCTGCCGGCTTCCTGACAACATTGCCAGTCTTTGTTGACCTTATGTCCCCCGATGAGCAACTTTGCTTGCTATTCAGTTTGGGGCCTTACAGGATGTTTATTAAAGCACTTTCTGTGTTTCACAGCAACTTTCCAAATATATGGATGCTCACAATAAGCTTAAGGCTCATATAATAGCACAGTAAGGGGCACTTCATTGGAGCAACACTTATTAAGAAACACGTTTTTGTGACCTTTTTCTCATTACACCAATTGTTATTATATATGAAACAAATAGAATGTTCCTAACTTAATACAAAAGTTTGGTAAAAATGTGGAACTTAGTCTAAACTGATGTTTGTGGGGGAGACTTCTGAAGCAATTGGAGACAGGACTCAGAGAGACACGAGGAGAGCTGGAGCTTTGATGGCAAACGCTGACAGTTTATTTGGAGCTTCGGCCGGAGAATTCACAAGACATGTCACGGGCCACGATCTGATCACACGATTGAGATGCCAAATCAATTCTGAGGGTTCTCCTCTCTGGTAGGAGTTTTTAATTATAGTTCGCTGAGGGTAATCAACATTCTTCAATAGATAGACTAAACAGCTGGTGAAACTGAATCATATTTGTTGTCGCTTATGGCTCGGGGTCATCTACACCCCGAGAAGGATGTGTTCCAGGTGTCCCACAACAATAACTATCTCTGACCGAGAGTTGCCCGGTCATAAACTGGTAACAACAACAAAATGCTAGGGCAGCCCCTCCTTAAGGGAGATAGTGGCTGCCCAAGGTTGGGCATCTGCGTCAGAGGGCGAAGGAGGACATGCAGGGAAAATTATTCCCTGACAATGTATATCATTTTGGATAACAGGAAGTGTAACACTACTTGGTCTTCTGAATTTGTATTTCATCTGTTTGCTTTGGGTTCTTCCATTTGAATTTTGTTTCATTTGGATGTGGAGCTTGGCATAATGTGAGTCCCCTTTATCACCAATGACACAATGCAAAAACTTTCGCTTCATAAAAAATGTTTTACAAAATGAAGGAAGAACTGAATAATTACATATTGTTAGAAAAATATCACTCGTCACCGGCTTGAGCTTCAATATCAGGATACATGTACGTGTAGAAGTCATCATCACATACAGAGCATTTGGTACAACTAGTTCCGAGAACAGTGTCCTTCACATGCTTAACAGAGGGTGTTACACAGTCACAAGATGCAGGAATACAGGTTCAAAGCAGTATTCAATGTTTAGTTTAGATTAGCTAAGACCCACGTCAGAAATGATCATGCTTGTCATATGCCTATCTCCATAGAGACTTAATCATCATGTTAATCACATAGCTATCATATGCCTACAACAGTGTGTCCTGACGCTCTTCTCTGTAATCATACATCCTTTCATGTACACAGCTACAGTTGGGCCTTGTTATCATGTGCTACTCTGATATTGGAAGAGTACATTCAGTATTTTCCCAACACATATTTACATGCTGGTACAGAGATTGTTTTTCTTTTTATTCTTATTTTAAATGTTATGCAAGGCCCTATAGATATTTCCATTTTATCGATAGACTTTGTAGCTTTTACATCTTATATAATAATAATACTGGGTGCAAATGGCATTTTTATTTTTCATTAATGTTTTTACTTTCACTAATGTCTTTTTGTTACAGTTAAAATATTTACAAATCATATGAGTGAGAAGAAAAAGGTAAAATCAAGAAGTTAATTTAAGTTGCTTTTAAATCTATGCATCATCTTCACAATTGCAAATGCAGACCATCTGCTCATATCTGTTTGTTTGTTTGTTTGTCTAGGAACTTTTTATTCAGCTGATATTGATTTTTGGAGGTTTCGTAATTCTTGTCTCCACATTCCATTATTAATGTTTTGTCTGCTAATTTGATACATCACATTGTTAGCCTCTCCGGTTGATATTCTGGGCTCTCTCAACAAAAACGTCCTCCCCTCTGTTATGAACCTTGGAGTGACCTTTGATAACGCTTTTAAATGCGACAAGCAGGTCAGCTCCGTAGTCAAAACCTGCTTTTTTTTTTTAAATAAGACTATTTGCCAAGACCAAGTCGTTTTTATCTTTTAACGACCTAGAAAGGGTTATTAATGCCTTCGTTACCTCGAGACAGGACTATTGCAACGCTCTGTATGTGGGTATGGACCAGGCCTCAATTAGACACCTGCAGCTAGTCCAGAACGCAGCTGCGCGTCTTCTTACTGGCCACAAAAAGCGTGACCACATCACCCCAATTCGGGCCTCACTACACTGGCTTCCAATTCGGTTCCGAATTGATTTTAAACTCCTATTATTAGTTTTCAAAGCCCTACATGGGCTGGCTCCGGCCTATATAGCCAAACTCCTCCATCGCCACACCCCAGCCAGAACTTTTAGGTCTGTTGACCAGCTGCTGCTGATAGTGCCCAATACCAGGCTCAAAACCCGAGGAGACCGAGCATTCGCAGCAGCTGGCCCTAGGCTCTGGAACAGTCTGCCCTGCAAGGGAAACTTCTGTAGCAATGGAGAGTCAGGACTCAGAGAGACACGAGGAGAGTTGGAGCTTTGATGTCAAACACTGATGGTTTATTTAGGAGTATCTCACACAGCCAGAGGTTCTGACTGCACGGGAGGGTTGCTACGTCAATTCTGCAGCGCCTCTCTCCTGCTAGACCTTTTAAATGGTTTACAGAGAGTGATCAACATATTGGGGGAGATAATGTAAACATCTGGGAACACTGGAGATAGCCTAAACATCTGGGAACACTAATCACTTGTCTGACCCTCATGGCCTCGAAGATTACACCTTGGAGTCCACAAACACAGAGAAGGAAATGTTCCAGCGTTCTCACAATCATCAACCATTTGTGACCGAGAGTTGCCCGGTCATAAACTGGGAATAACAACATATAGCTGGAGCCTTCCATTCTTTAAAGGAGATAACAGACGTCAGGGTTGGTCATAAACGTCAAAGGGCAAAAAGGTTAGATATCTAGGAGTCCAGGAGAATTATTCCCTAACATGCCCCTCCATGTGAGGTCGGGCCAGACCCTAGGGGTTTTTAAATCCTCACTGAAGACACACTTCTTCTCTCTGGCCTTCTAGTCAGAGCTGAGCATGATACCTGACATTTTCCTGTGTTTAGTCGTTATATTAATGTTGTACATTTCTTGTCTTTTCTTTCATATGTTATTGTAGTGTGCTTTTATTACATGTACAGCACTTTAAATGTGCTTTATAAATAGAATTTTATTTTATTTGATAACCATATTTATTATGCTTTTGTATTCTTATTATAATTTGATTTAAAGTTTTATATTTCTTTGATAAACTGTAGTTACATAAATCCTTACATTATAAGCTGTGTCTGTAAAGACTCTTGGTCTGACTACATGTGTTTTAAATAAACCGACTTTTGAGAATCATCTTGTGGTCTGATTAATATCCACTTCCTTTAGTTTTGTAGATTGTGTACAGGAAGGGAGATAACACACATGCTGACACACAGCTCTGCATTCTCACATACTGTGGTGTCCCTGTCAGGTAATCCTCAAAATATAAGACTTATGGGCATCCAACTCGAATTCCTCTGCAGCAGGTATTAGAGAGTCTAGCCTGGAGGTTGGGGGTTGTGGTAGTCAACACACTCTCACTCCCTAAGCGTCCAGGAGCGACGATTGGTCAAGGTCCCGTGGCGTCCAGTTGGGACGCGCCGAGGCTCCTTCAGCTTCATAAACTGACGCAAAGAGCTTTCAACTGATTGCAATGTATTCCCATCGGCGGCGGTATTTGACGCTTAGGGAAGCACCGCATCCATTTATGTCGGCAGCTCTTAAAGGCAATGTGAGCGTCCATTCCCATTGGATAACGGAGAATTGTACACCTGGAAGTAAGTATTCTCCTTACGGCCCCTACACACGGCGGCGTGCGTTGCCGCTTGACAGTGGGCGTGTCTTGAGCTTGGGGAGTCATACAAAACAAAGCTCATGCTACATCCATGCTGGCTAAATATACTGTCTATGCTTGCTAGCTGTCCATTCAAACGAAGTACACTGGATATAAAATCCCCAAACAGGCGAAAACCTACCAGTTTCACCCACTGTCTCTGTCACCTCCCCCCATGCCTGGCTCCTCCGGTTTATATCCCTGTATGTAAAGAGGGACTGGTCATATAGTACCGGGTGATTCCCTACCGCCACGATAATTTTCTCCACCATTTTTTGACATATGGGAAATAACTGCGGTCTGGCTCTCCCAGCATACACGCGGTTTGATTGGCTAGTGCTTGTACTGTCAGATTTGCATACGTGGGATTTGATTGGCTGACGCTTCCGTCAAAAGTAGAACATTGCTCTACTTTTGCAGCGAGCACCGCGAGAGAAGCTACGCTTTGCTCCCACAATGCAGTTCGGCGAATCGTGACGTCACCCCATTCAAAGTGAATGGGCAGAAGCGTTGAAGCGGCAAAGCACGCCGCCGTGTGTAGGGGCCGTTACTGTCGATTGATTTGACAGTGATATCTCCACTACTCAAATACCATATTATCTTTGTTAATTTAACGACATTGATAGGTTTAAATTGTGTACAATGCTTTTGTGTTTTTCCTCTTCAATTCTGAGAAAAACTTGTTTTCTCTGAAATGTGGAGCGCCAAAGAGACTACACTACCCACAATCCCCAGCTATTGTTGTGACGACGCCTGTCCGCTTTGCGACAAACCCTGTGATTAATCTTCAAGCTCTGGGATTGGATGTTGGAGTGGCAGTGCGCCAAGGTTACGCCGAGCTTCAAGCTCTTTGAAATGGAACGAAACCACGGCTATTCAAAACTGGACTCGGACGCCCCCCGAGAACTACACATGCTGGCTATTGTGTTTCGCAACATGTTCTCTATCGCACGTCTCTACTGGGAATTGTAGTTTTAAAAGACGTTTTCGTTTTTCCCAAAATTCGAAGTTGACAGTATTAAACTGTGTACAGCCCTGGAGGTTTAGGCAATAGGAAACAAATTGGTGTGTACAAATTTAAAACATGTAATTACTAAACCACAGTAACCAATGTGAAACTATAGTTTAACCTTAGCAGGGTTCCAATTCCCCTTAAACAACAGGGTGTTCTTACCTCACTCTAAGACCAAGTAGATGCCTTCAGAGACCACGAGAGAGACCAGGAATTGGATCGACATGTACAAAGTACAAACCGGTTTTATTAATTATTATTAATTAATGAATTAGTATTAATTATTACACACTCTGCGCGATAAGATGCTGGCGCTGACTGTTTGCCGCTTCTCTGTCCGAAAATCTCATCTTTCTTTGTGTTAATCTAAGAGTTTCTGACCACGTTCTACTGCTATAGTTTTCTAACTATTCTGTGGCTTTTGTGTTCTGATCTGGGGCCTCATTTATAAAGGGATATACGCTCAAAAAATGGAGTACGCCAGTTTCTACGCAATGTTTGCGATTTATAAAATATTAACTTGACGGGAAAACGTGCGGTCCTCCACGCAAACTCTAACCCATGCGTACGCACTAAGCACAAAAACGGGAGAGATGAGAAACTGCGACACCGTTGGCAGAAGGAAGAATGGAGAGAAATATGTGGAAATAATACAACCCAGTCTCACGGCATTTCGTGTTCACCAACACGATTTTTAATCTATTGATTCGTGTTCACCATCACGATTTGCCCCTTTTTTTCGTGTTGCACAGCACGATTTTAAAAGCAATGTATTTCTACTGGTAACGTGTTTCGTGCCTGCAGGCTGCAGCACGTCTTTTTCTCCGGTCGGGTCGTGGAAGACCGGAAGCTGTGTGGTTCATAAAAACATGTTCTTACTCAATATCAAGCCACAATTATTGCTTTTATTTTAAATCGTATAATTTCGGACTTTTGTTGTCGTCTGTGAGGAAAATAAATGGGGCTCAGAGCCTCAGGATACTGAAATCTGTATTTTTTAAATCTTTTTTTCCTTCTAATTTGTTATTCTTTTCAAAATAACACACTGTTATTTACTCACCAATAACACTCAATTATCCTTGCTTTTATTTATTGGTTTAATTCCATAATCTCTGCCTTTTTTGGTGTCCGTCAGTGTTGGTGAACACGAAATGCCGTGAGACTGGGTTGAATAATAAGGCGCGTTCACACTACGGTACTTTTCCCACAAAGGTTCATGCGAACTTAGTTCATGATCGCGTTCACACCAAAAAGAGCCGGTACTAAAAGTAGTTCATGCGAACCTTTTTACCCCCTTGAAAGTTTTACCCCCTTTTTACCCCCCTCGAAAGTCCCTGCTCTCTTCGAGCGGCTCTTTTGTGAGAAAAGAGCTATATTTCTGATTGGCTGGGCGGATTGCAAACCACGCCCCGTGAAACTCTGAAAATGCCATTTTTATTTCCTCGCATTATTGCCCAGCGCACCGACGGAGAGAGTACTGTTTTTGAAAGCAGTTATGGCAGCAGTTATTGCAAAGAAGTCATCGGAGCGGTGGAGTGATGAGGATGTGTCGGCGCTTCTGTCGATTTACTCCGAGGACGCGACCCAGCGGCTTCTGCTAAAGGCAGTTTCCAATACTAAGTTGTACGACCGTTGTTCACTGAAGTTACGCGACCTGGGAATCTTCCACAGCGCTAACTCATGCAGGGACAAAATAAAGAAGCTCAGGCAGGACTACAAAAAAATAAAAGACCACAATAATAAAAGTGGTAACGACCGGAGGACGAGCAAATGGTACGATATATTGGATGCTCTGCTCGGCCACAGGCCCTCATTCTCCGGCACAGCGTCGACAATCGATTCGGGCGCGCTGGTGTGGGAGGCCGCTGAAATGGCGGATTCAGTGTTCGACGACGACGACGACGACGAAGAAGGTAAAAATAAACTACATGCACTGCACTGTTTTAATCTGCACAATACTGGTCTCATATGTACCTTTATTTGCTCAGTAGATCGAGCTGGCCATGCTAGGCTGAACTGGCTAACACTGTTAGCATGCCGACCCTGAGCAGGCTAATAACAGCTAGCTGGCTAGCTATTCTCGTCCACTGTGAAAACGTTTTGACTTGTGAATAAGTGTGCAATGTTTCTGTAATTTGCTTCACTAACTAATCGTGTGTTTTCAGGGGCAGAGATGGGACAACTCTTTCTAGAAACGAGTGAGCTTTCCCCTCCAGATCGGGACAGCAGTCCTCGCTCGTCTCCCTTTCCACCAACCAAACGCAAAGGACATATAAACACATTTACTACACTGGTCTTGAAAAGAACGTTATGCATCGAACTGATGTCCACTAATCACGTTTATTTCCGTCTTGGTACAATTATGAAACACCGTGAAAATACATCGTTTACACTTTTAGCGCCTTCTTTCACTCTCACAAACGTAAACTTCCGGGCTAGAGGTCGCATGACTTCCGGTAAGAAAACTCCTAAGATTTTTTGACAAAAAACTAAGTTCAAGCATACATTAAGCACTCTTCACAAATACAAAACAATAAATAAGGGCACTACATATATATATATATATATATATATATGTATACACACAAAGTGTGTGTGTGTGTGTGTGTGTGTGTGTGTGTGTATAATACACACAAAGTGTGTGTGTGTATATATTAGGGGTCGACCGATTATCGGCCAGGCCGATTATCGGCCAGGCCGATTATCGGGGCCGATATTCATCATTTGACCGATTATCGGTATCGGCCTTTTTTTTAATAAAATTGCCGATAACACTTTGGCTCTGATGCGGCCGTTTCTCTGTCTGCAGTCACCACTCTCTGTACACGAGCAATGTCCCGCCCACAGCGCTATCTGATAGGCTATTACTGAAGTGTCAATAAACACTGAAGATTTTCCGGGCGGGAGCCAGCCATAGAGGCGGGACCTTCTCAGATTACAGGCAGGTGCGAAGAACGCAGACACAGACAGAGGCAAGCAGCAGTGCTGAGCGGCAGAGCCATACATGTGTTTTGAAGGTAAATCAGTTGAAAGCCGAAGTTCAATAAACATCCCAATCCCCTATGCTGAAGTTGCAAAAACAGCACGATCTATTGATCAATTCTATCAGCTTCCCAGTTACACAGAGACGCGGGAAGTCAGTCAGCGTGCAGCGTCTCGCAGCGGAACTGTGGTGCGGAGGGGGGGCTGCGAGTGAAGCCTCGCAGTTTTTCAGGTTGATATGTGAAGGTCATTAGCTAATGTATTTAGCAAATGTTTAGCAAAATATTAGAAGTGAGGCTACTAGTCTAACGTTAGGTCTACTGTAATAGCCTCACTTTTAATAGTTTGCAAAACATTAGCTAGCACTAGTGTTTTGCAGTTGCTAGCAGCTTATTGGGATTTTATGCTAGATAGACTGGCATTGGTTTGACATAATAAATTAAGCATTATTGTTAGTTAAGCATGTCAACCTGCAGCCCCACTTCTTGTCTCTCTCTAACTCATAGCAGATGACTGCACTAAAGAAAAGGGCACAGAGAGGAAACCAGTTGTAAGATGTTTAAAAGTTAATTAAACATAATATAGGCTTAAATGCATTTCAAAGAAGTTGTGTTGGAGTTTGTGTTATTCTACATTTTGACACCAAGATTTTCTGATTTTACTGCAAATGTATATCGGTTCCAAATATCGGTTATCGGTCTCCTTGATTACTAATAATCGGTATCGGTATCGGCCTTGAAAAAGCCATATCGGTCGATCCCTAGTATATATATTATGCTATTTGATCCTATCTTACCTTCTACTTTACACCTGCATTTTTTACACTGTCCCTGCCTGCACCCTGTCCAATGTTGTCTCCGTGAAAAACCTACTAGTAAACAAATTCCTTGTATGTTGTAAAACTACATGGAGAATAAACTGATCTTGTATCTTGCTTATTTGTCCTCTTAGGAAAGCGGGCTCGGGATGAGAGCTTCCTTGACACCATCGCGGCGATGGAGGACCGGCGTGCCATGGCCAGCAAGGAGAGTGAGGACCGACGTGTCATGGCCAGCAGGGAGATGCACGACGAACAGATGTTGTCTGTTCATAAGTCCCAGGACACGGACGACAATCTGGTCATGGTGATGTTGTGCCAGGCTGACGCGATGTCGCGCCAGGCTGAGGCATCGGCTCGCCAGGCTGAGGTGTCTGCGCAGCAACAACAGGCCTTCCAGGTTGGGCTTCTGGCAGTCCTTTCCGAGCTGGTTAAATCCAACAGGCCTTCTTCGCTGTAGTGTGTATATATAGGGTGGGGGGGGGGGCTGTGGCTCAGTGGATATTGTGCTGTACTTTGAATCGGGGGGTAGCAGGTTCGAGTCCTACTGCAGTCAGCATGTCGTTGTGTCCCTGGGCAAGACACTTCACCCCAAATTGCTCCTGTGGTTGTCCACAGTATTGAGTATGTAAGTCGCTTTGGATAAAAGTGTCTAACAAATGACATGTAATGTAATTGCCACTGTTTTGATACTGACACTTTACTTGCACTAGTGTGTGTCTGCTGCGGAGCCTATCCCTACACCTGGGACAGTTTATGTTGTATTGTATATATATTAGGGCTGTCAAACGATTACAAATTTTAATCAGATTAATCACAGCTTAAAAATTAATTAATCATGATTAATCACCATTCGAACTATGTCCAAAATATGCCATTTATTTATGTATATTGTTGTGGGAATGGAAAGATGAATGAAAGAAGGCGGATAAGTAAGGGATAATGTGCTGCGACGAGGTCATTATGGGGAAAAGAACACCGACAGGCTGATCAGGAGCCCGACGCGAAGCGGAGGGATCTAGATCTAGTTTGCATGAAAAGCAAACTGCATGCAGTTTGCTTTTCGGCCCAACTGTAAACAGTTAAATCGACCGGACTTCTTTCTGAAGATGTGAGCGTCCTTAACAACGGTCAATAAGTCCTTGACAGCGGTCTGTCTGTTCGGTATTAACAACGTGTCACGTGTTCTGAATTGACCAATCAGAATCGAGTATTCAACTAAGCCATGTAATAAATCCATTTAACATACAGTATCTATGTTTACTATAACATTTTTCTGTGTGTCAAAATGAAAGACAAACCACACACCTATCAATCATCAAACCGTGGGGTCTTAATTCATTACGTGTTGATTTATATCAACGGGGGAGTACTTCAGGAAAGTCAACAGAGGGGGGGGGCCCTCGTGGAGTACTTCGTGACCACAGAGTAGGCTTGTTTGAGACAAGCAAGACCTGCGCAGACCTGCGCAGTTGCGATCCACGTTTTGCTAGTGCGTTGCATGATGGTTAGTCATTTTGTCCGACTTGCTCTGGAGGCCCGCCCACATGAGACTTTGAAATCTCGCGGGACAAAGACGCCCGCAGCCTTGAGAGCGAGGCGAGGCGGCACAGTTGCTCTCCACGAGCTGCGGAAGCGAAATGCTTGATGGGAAACGGCTCGCTGGTATCTCGAGCTGAGCGCTCATTGGTGGTTTTTACCACGTGCTGCTGATGAAACTCTCCAATTGGCTGGCAAAAGTGTGTTGTTGTTTTGTGTCAGTTTTACGTCGCCACATCCATTCCCATTTTTCATCATTGTTCCACAATGTTTATCATCATGAAATTAATATCTATATATTTTATACTATACTGCTTACCGTTTTCATACTTTATATATCTTAGCATATTCATACACACTGTTCATACTGCTCACAGGCTGCTAGTGTATATCTAGTGTATTCATACCCCACTGTTTATTCATCATTCAATTCATTCTATATGTTATTCTGTAGATTGTGTACATTACTTTCCACTTCACTGCTTGTTGCACCTGGTTAGAAGCTAAACTGCATTTCGTTGTCTCAGTACCTGTAATATGTGCAATAACAATAAAGTTTATCTTTAAGTTAAACCAAATCATTAAAATAAAATCTGTTGTAATGTAATGATTTGGTTTAACCTTATTTATTGAATACATCATTTAAAATAGCAAGATTAAATCAAATTACATCCATGTTGTACACATCATAAAGCTTAAAGTGGCAGCTAAAGAATTAAAACAGCAGCAGGTCTGTTCAATTCATGCTCATGAAGCTTCATGTGTGCGGATCTGAAGGGACTGATCATTTGTAGCCTGTCCACCTATCAGTTTTGCAAACATTAAGAGGGAGGAGCATTTCTAATTATGGAACCCAGTCACTGGTGTGGTTCCTCATCATGACTGAATTAACAAACCTATATAAAGCAATAGTGATCACCTTTGTCTACAGTGGGTAAAATGGAATTTGTGGTGCGTGATGGACAGGGAGACATCACTGTAAGAGTCTCACAAGACATTTCCCAAAGACTACAAAATGGTGAGTAAACAACTAAATTGCATTCCAACAATCTGGATATGATTTTAAATTATGTAAATTATTTTTCAGATAACAGTTTAGCAGCTGCACTTATGCAGCAAGCAAGGGCTGCAACAAATGCACAAGGTAATCTATCATTTAAATCAAAAATGGTATTGTCTTTTAATGCAAATCAAACAAATGACATATTCATGTTTATTGTAAACAAATATTTAATTTTCTCTCAATCACAGTCCCTTTAGATCATGTCATTCTCCATACAATACATGTGGGATTTCTATTGCATCCACTTCATCTGCAACGAAAAACGCCAACGCAATTTCCGCCATTGCAAACCCAGCCAGTCAAGCCGACTCTGAGTCCGAGCTGTCCGACTTAAGGCGAGCATTTTGACACCTCCCCCGGCTGCGATCGGCTACCCTCGTCTACTTTCGAGGCGAGCCGCAATGTGTCTCAAACAAGCCTAGTGTGAACGTTGTGATCAGCTGTTTTAGCGCAGTTCTTCAGTGAAGGGTGGAGTCTCCCTCCTCAGCCGGTTGGCGTAGTTTTGGCACAATTCCGTTGTACAGACCGACGTTAACAGCAGCCCTGTCTGTGCACACGGAGACCGACTCTGCCGTCCGGTGATCTAACCGCCTTCTGGAAAAGCTTCACAAGTACGTCGGTACGCAAATGCGCTTTGTGACACAAGTGACGGTACGCATTTCAGAGTACATAACCTGCGTACCAGTTATGTGCACCCCTGTACTACAGCTAAAGTATTCTCCGTCGGGACTTCCTGCAACAACACCACGCCGTTATCAAAGATGTTCTATTGAGAAGACGATCACTACGTGACAAAAGTTTTCAAAACCGTGGCTACTGAAATCAATCTGACTAACTGCTGTCTGTGCAATTTACTCCGCGCGAGTTGGCAGACTTTATTTTTGCTTACTTTAACATCATTTTTCATGGTGGGGCTGAGCCATTTCTTGGTATGGGTGTAGCCTACCCCAGCCATACCCTGGCGCTGCCACTGGTGGCACGTATGGGGCGGGCCATTCTGCACATGCGTTAAATGCGTTAAATATTTTAACGCAATTAATTCATAAAATGAATTACCGCCGTTAACGCGATAATTTTGACAGCACTAATATATATATATATATATATATATTGCCACTGTTACTATATTGTTTTGGTACTAAAACTTTAACTTATACGACACACCTGGGACAGACTGCGGTCAAGCCAGCCTCCACTTGGGAAAACACAGTCAAGCCAGCCCGCACGTGATATTGGGGTGCGCGAATATTAGAAGCATTACGGTAAAATCCCAGCGCTTATTCGGTCAATAACAAAAGCACCTATAAAAACAAACCAAACATATTAAATTAAGAAATATGTACTATATAATGTGATCAATAATTATTTAAAACAAACTACGTATAACTACCACGAGTAAATGTAAAATGTAAGGAGTTTCAAAATAAAAGTCCTTTGAAATCTCATATATGAGCTATCAGCCCTGTGTTTAGATAAGAATACAACGAAATCTCTCCCTGATGCAAGACTCATCTCACTGCAGGGTGATAGAAGGACATCCCATCTACTCACCCAGAAAAAATCAGGACATTCTGATGTGGAGTTTCAAAATAAAAGACCTTTGAAATCCCATATATGAGCTATCAGCCCCGTGTTTAGATAAGAATAAAACGAAATCTCTCCCTGATGCAAGACTCATCTCACTGCAGGGTGATCGAAGGACACCCCATCTACTCACCCAGAAAAAATCAGGACATTCTGATGTGGAGTTTCAAAATAAAAGACCTTTGAAATCCCATATATGAGCTATCAGCCCTGTGTTTAGATAAGAATAAAACGAAATCTCTCCCTGATGCAAGACTCATCTCACTGCAGGGTGATAGAAGGACAGCCCATCTACTCACCCAGAGAAAATCAGGACATTCTGATGTGGAGTTTCAAAATAAAATACCTTTGAAATCCCATATATGAGCTATCAGCCCCGTGTTTAGATAAGAATAAAACGAAATCTCTCCCTGATGCAAGACTTATCTCACTGCAGGGTGATCGAAGGACAGCCCATCTACTCACCCAGAAAAAATCAGGACATTCTGATGTGGAGTTTCAAAATAAAAGACCTTTGAAATCCCATATATGAGCTATCAGCCCTGTGTTTAGATAAGAATAAAACGAAATCTCTCCCTGATCCAAGACTCATCTCACTGCAGGGTGATAGAAGGACACCCCATCTACTCACCCAGAAAAAATCAGGACATTCTGATATATAGTTTCACAGGGCTGATAGCTCATATATGGGATTTCAAAGGTCTTTTATTTTGAAACTCCACATCAGAATGTCCTGATTTTTTCTGGGTGAGTAGATGGGGTGTCCTTCTATCACCCTGCAGTGAGATGAGTCTTGCATCAGGGAGAGATGTGGTTTTATTCTTATCTAAACACAGGGCTGATAGCTCATATATGGGATTTCAAAGGTCTTTTATTTTGAAACTCCACATCAGAATGTCCTGATTTTTTCTGGGTGAGTAGATGGGGTGTCCTTCTATCACTCTGCAGTGAGATGAGTCTTGCATCAGGGAGAGATTTCGTTGTATTCTTATCTAAACACAGGGCTGATAGCTCATATATGAGATTTCAATATGAGATTTCAAAGGACTTTTATTTTGAAACTCCTTACATTTTACATTTACTCGTGGTAGTTATACGTAGTTTGTTTTAAATAATTATTGATCACATTATATAGTACATATTTCTTAATTTAATATGTTTGGTTTGTTTTTATAGGTGCTTTTGTTATTGACCGAATAAGCGCTGGGATTTTACCGTAATGCTTCTAATATTCGCGCACCCCAATATCACGTGCGGGCTGGCTTGACTGTGTTTTCCCAAGTGGAGGCTGGCTTGACCGCAGTTGGGACAGCGTGATGCCGTTATTGTTATGTCTTGACTGTGCTAAATAAAAGAGAACCTACATAGCGATTAAACAGATCCTGTATCTTGCTTATTTCTCTTAGTCTTACGCATACACACAAATAATTTATCATATCATTGAGATAAATAATGAAAATACAAGGGTTAATATCCTTTTGCTAAATCAGCCTGAGGACACTATATAAATAAATGTACATTGTTGTAAAGTACCCTTATAACTGGTGTGTCTGCACTATTGTAATTGTGTCTGTCTTGATTGGTAAATAAAAGAGAGAACCAAAAGCACTGTACAACATATCAGTTTTATTGTCAATTAAAAAATGTCAACGCTGTTGAGATGCCTCATAAGGGCTGTGCGCGTGTCTTGGGGAGGCTGCCCCCCAGCCTAGTCAATGGCTGGCGCTGGCCCATCAAGCTGGGTCGCCGGTAAGGCAGTCCATTCGGCCCTGTACTCATCGCCATTACTCTCACAAAGGTTATGTAATATGCAACATGCTGCCACCTGGATTTTTATCTCGTCAATCTTGCAGTCGTTTCGCTTCATCAAGCACCTCCATCTGCCCTTCAGTCTGCCAAAAGCGTTCTCCACCACCACTCGTGCTCGGCTTGTTTTGAAGTTGTACACATGTTGCTCGGGTGTGAGCCTTCCATTATCTTGGAACGGTTTCATCAGCCATCTTTGCAGGGGGTAGGCTGAGTCACCAAGGATATAATAACCCACATCATGTCCACCAATATCCCTTGTCACATGAGGAAGTAGACCACCCCTATCCACAAAACTACCCAGTGATGACAAGCCTAACACTCTGCTATCATGCATGCTACCTGGTAAGCCAACAAAAACACTCCAAAAGAGGCCCTTGCCATCCACAACACCCTGCAGGACGAGCGAGTGCCAGCCTTTGCGGTTGAAATACTCGTTGTGGTGTTCCTCTGGTCTCAGAATGGGGATGTGTGATCCATCTACTGCACCTACACACTGTGGCACACCCCATCTGCGCTCAAAAAATAAAGCCATCTCCTTTAACTTCTCAGAGTTCAGCCATGGCATAAACTCAGGAAGGAGTAGCGTCACAACAGAGGAGCAGAACTCGTGCACACAGCAACACACCGTAGATCTGCCGACTCCAAACAAATGAGAGATGGTCCTGTACTCAGAGTTGGTCGCAAGTTTCCACAGTGCTATGGCGATCTTTTTACATACAGGTACACACTCCTGGAAGTTTGTGTCGCTTCTCCCCAACGTTGCTTCCAGGCGAGAACAGAGGTATTGAAAAGACTGCTTGGACATTCGGAAATCTTTAATCCACTGCTCATCGGTGTACGTTGGCACCACCGTCTCCCACCAGGCCGAGGTTCTATTGTTCACCCAGAGACAGCGTGGGATACGACGCGCACCGTAGTATTCGCATATCTGGAACACATACAAAGGCACAAATTAGCTCAACATGGGTCATTCCAGAATTGGAGGACAATTTAGACACCAACATTTTTGAAAAATGAACCTTTAAAATTTGATAAAAAATGGTTATGTATTTAGGAAAAACAGATAATAAACCATCAAAAAAAGTGATTTTCCCAGCTAGGCATCAAATGTATATTTTCCAATGAAGAATTACCCCGGTTACTCTAATTATAGTAACAAGGTTGAAAGTAACAGGGTTGAAAATCAATGCTAATTTGAGCTTTAACCTCAGGAATTATTGCTAGATGTAGCATGTAATGCTACTTTCAAGGCAAGGACAAACTTGGATATCTAATGCAAGAAAGATGACTTTGAAATTAATATGCTTTATTCTGAAAATATCAGTAACAGGGTGGAGTGGGTCAGAGTGCCACACTCTTTTAAGACTGAAAAGATTGTAAACGCATGTTGAGGGACACACCTTCTGTGCAAAATTACTGTTATTTAAAATATGTTTATGATTTAACAAATTGATTTTACCATTACAAGAGACATATATCAATAGAATAATACCAAAAAAGTAAATAAAATCCCTATTTCAAATGTTATATTTGACTTGCAAGTTGGTCACCAAGATTTTTTATATGGGGGACATGAAATGTCCTCCAATTCTGGAATGACCCACATAACTCCACAAATCCTACATTAGATAGTATTATGATTTACTGATAACTCACCATTGCTGTTCTTATGGCGTGATAACGCTCATCATCCTCAGCCGCCCTACGGTAAAACAAGGCCAGAGAGCGTGCATTCCGTCGTCCAATCCTTTTGATATCGCTTCTTAACCGTCTTCGCTTCCGAAGCAGCGTTGCTATTTCATTTGAGGTGGTGTAGATCTGCTTTTGTGGCTTAAATAACTCAGTTACAACGCTGTATAACACGAGCACAAAAACCACAACATCAGTCAACTCCATCATGTCTGAGGTCGGAAGTTTGTGTTGTTGTTCTTATCTTGGTTCTTCTTCTCTCGGTTTTTGGCGGACTGCAACTTTAAGGTGCATACCGCCACCACTGTACTCGCCGTGAAGTGGTTTGCGGCCTGCCAGTAAACCCAAAGCGGAAGAAGAAGAAGTGACGTCAGCGGCTTCATTTGCCTAATCCACCCCCAGGGACTTTTTCTGGTGTAAACGCGATCTGTACTTAGTTCATGCAAACTAAAGAGTTTGCATGAACTAAGTTCGCATGAACCTTTGTGGGAAAAGTACCGCGGTGTGAACGTGCCTATAGCCTACCATAAATGAAAGGTTACCTCTCATTTATCATATAGCCTATGAAGAATTCATTTTCAAACATTGATTAAAGCCAATCTTAAAATGATTAAACAAAACGCCTGTTTACGACTCCTCTGTGCACACAAAAACATAACTTGGAGAAATAAATAAATACGGATATGTTATTTAAAACCACCTCGAATATGTTGTGTTAATGTTATGAAATGTTTTCTCATAAATGATGCGGTAAGCAGGAGGATATAATTTTTTGCATTTCTATAGGTTGTAGATACAAGCATGGTTTTATATACTATCACGTTTAATCGTGTTTTATGCCGTTTGCCAAGACTTGACAAGTCGCTCGTAAAACACAGGAGGTATGGAAACTAAGAACACCATATGTGGTAAATTGTACAGCTAATATAACACAACACATTAGTTGTATTTCCTTTAACTGGTGGATTATGGATATATAGTAAACTACACAGTAAAATATTACCATGATTTCACAATATTTAGCTGTAATATTTTACAATAAATTACTGTTTTACCACTTTACAGTCTTTACCTGTAATGTTCACAATATAATACTGTAATTTTGAATTTCACAGTGAAATCAATACAGGCACAGTTAATTACTGTAAATGTACAGGATAAATGATTACCAGGATTTCACAACATGTTACTGTATTAATTCACAGTAAAATACTGTATTCAGGCCATCCTCTGTGATAACACAACAAATTAAGTGATTTTCTTGCTTTCATCGCTCTTGCTTGGCTTTAAATACTAATTTCTTTCTTTGGTGCAGGTTTTACTTAAATTGAAAGGGGCATCGCTGCATGTGCCTTAAAATAAACGATGCAACATATAAATATGTAAAATGTAAATGGTTGTCTTGGCTTATTGTTTTCAGGTGCTTCCTGGGCATTAATCCTGAGACGGGCTCGAAAGCCAAAAAGAGCCATGGCAATTTAAACCCCCATGTCAGCACATTCTTCATAAAAATTGTTGACTTCGAGTGGATGTCTGTAGACATGTTACGTGCTCCCCTCCTTGTTTTCTTTCTGTCTCCCTGCTGGAGGTGCACCTGGTCTGCCCCTGACTCCGCCTCTGCCCAGGTGCACCTGGTGTGCCCCTGGCTCCGCCTCTGCCCAGGTGTCCGAAATTCCACTCAGCCGTGTATATATATAAAGAGAAGCTGGAGGAGAAGGATGTCTCGCCTGTCCTAACGCCGGGAGACACTCTCCTTAGAATACCTCTTTGCCATTTTGAGCTGTAGGCCATATTTTTGCAGTGTGTTTATGTTTAGCCTGGAGGACCTGGTAGTCCAGTTTTTGCAGCTTTATTTTGTTTCCCATAGGGTTTATAATTGATTTCTGGTTAGGGTGGGGGAAGTTCTGGGTCCTACGGTCCGTGGTGTGGCTGGCTCGGGTTCCCTCCTTCTGTTTGTTCCTTTTGGCCAGTCCTCCAGACCTCTTTTTGTTTCCCGTTTCGCTTGTGTGAGCAAACGGCTGATAGTCTTACGCATCCAACCTGGAAAACTTTGCAGCCAATCTTATTTGTTACAGTGTACCGTGCACCAGGTCCTTATTCAGAATTCTTATCAGAATTCTCTGAGTTTTTATCAACTTTGGTTCTTAAAACAGATCAAGTAATTATCGTAGGTGACTTTAATATTCATGTTGACGATAATAAAAATAGCCTTACTGTTGCATTTAACTCTATATTAGATTCTGTTGGTTTCTGTCAGAGTGTAAATAAACCAACCCACTGCTATAATCACACTCTCGACCTTGTTCTGACTTATGGTATTGAAATTGAGCAACTATTAGTCGAACCGCATAATCCTGCTTTATCCGACCATTTCTTAGTAACTTTTGAAGTACTATTACGAGACTACAAAGCATTAGTCAAATGCTCCTGCAGCAGAAACTTATACAAAATGTACACCACCCCAAATTGATCATGTTGTTGATAGTGCTACAGATGCGCTGCGAATACAATTAGACTCTGTTGCTCCTTTGAAAAAGAAGAAAATAAAACAACATAGATTAGCTCCATGGCATAATGCCGAAACCCGCAAAATAAAGCAAAAGTCTAGACAACTTGAAAGGATATGGCGTTCCACTAAACTTGAAGAATCTCATTTAATTTGGCATATTACTCTCAATGAATATAAGAAAGCACTGCGTAAAGCGAGAGCAGCCTACTACTCTTCATTAATAGATGAGAATAAGAATAATACAAGATTTCTTTTCAGCACTGTAGCCAGGCTGACAGAGAGCCAATTGTTACTCTTTGAAAAAAAATTAATGACCTCTTGCCTTTGACCAATATAGTATTATCAACAGCTCCCGGAAACGTAAGTTCTAATATTACACTAGATCAGGGGTGGGGAACCTCCGGCCTCCGGGCCGTATACGGCCCGCGAGACCATTTGGTACGGCTCTCGAGGTAATTTATAAACACACGCAAAAAAGAAAAGAAATCTAGACCGCAGAATAATTAAACAAGTGAGTGCCTGTTTTTCCTGGCCAAGGTCAGGGTCCTTGAACACAACACGAGCCTAACGTGTCATCACGTGGTATGTGTCTCGTCTGACAGGGGTGTAGTTCTAACGGAGAGCACCAGAACGCGGCTCCGGGCCGGGACTTCACAAATTGCAGTAACCATAAGGAGCCGTACACATGCCGCAGTTTTTGCGTGGCTGTGTCTTTAGTTGAGAGCCCAGTGGCGATCTGCTCATCTGTCATACTGAGCATACAGTGAATAACTTTGTTGTTATTAGCATCTGGTTAGCTATGCTAACGAATACAAGAAGCTTTTTCTACTACCAGTGAGGTAAAGGCACATCTTTATATGATCATTATAGTTATCAAAAAACAAGAGAATAAAGTAAACAGGTATAAAATACTATATGACAGTAAAAAAAAGTTTAAAAGGGGAGTGATTTGTAAAATATCCATAAAGAAAAAAATCTGCTTACAGTTCTGTTTCATGTGAGTGTTGAGAGATGTATCCATAGATCTATTAATTTTACTCTCAACGTGCACCAGATTGATGCTTTTAACTTCAACATTCAAAACAATTCTTCCTGGTGGTGCATGCCCCCAAACCCCGCTAGGTGAGGTTAGATCCCCCCCCCCCCCCCCACACTTAAATCATGTCCACATGGATATGAAACTAAATACATTTGCACACATCTTGTGTCCATATAGTTCGGTTTTGGTGGTCACGGTGCATGCATGCGCGGGTCATGGTCAAATATCTGGATTAAGAGGTTGCTTTTTCTTTGCACAGCATGAAAGAAAGGCGAAATGAATGGGCTGTGATTTTAGTTTTTTAAGCAGACGTTGAGTTCAATAATTTGTACGGCCCTCGAAGGATGTTGTAAAAATTTAAATGGCCCTTGAGAGGAAAAAGGTTCCCCACCCCTGCACTAGATAGTAAACTAGAATGCTTTTCAGCCATAAACCTTCAACAATTACATTCAATGATTCTCTCTTCTAAACCATCAACGTGCATGTTAGACCCAATTCCAACTAAGCTGTTGAAGGAAGTTTTTCCATTAATTAGCACTTCTTTATTAAATATTATGAATATGTCTTTATTATCAGGCTATGTTCCACAATCATTCAAAGTAGCAGTGATAAAACCGCTTCTTAAAAAGCACAACCTCGATCCAGAGGTTTTAGCCAACTATAGACCTATTTCTAATCTTCCGTTCCTCTCAAAAATTCTTGAGAAAGCGGTCGCAAAACAGCTGTGTGATTACTTAAAAAACAATGATTTATTTGAAGATTTTCAGTCTGGCTTTAGAAAACATCATAGCACAGAGACAGCTCTGGTTAAAGTCACAAATGACATTCTAATAGCCTCAGACAAGGGACTTGTCTCTATTCTTGTTTTGCTCGATCTCAGTGCTGCATTTGATACTATCGACCATGATATCCTATTGCAAAGACTAGAGCACTTAGTTGGCATACAGGGAACTGCTTTAGGCTGGTTTAGGTCCTATCTATCTGAACGCTCTCAGTTTGTACGTGTTAACGATGAATCTTCCACGCAAACCAAAGTTAGCCATGGAGTGCCACAGGGCTCAGTGCTTGGACATATTTTGTTCACATTATATATGCTTCCGTTAGGCAATATTATAAGGAATCATTCTGTAAACTTTCATTGTTATGCGGATGATACTCAACTATATTTATCAATCAAGCCTGATGAAATTAATCATCTAAATAAAATTCAAGACTGCCTTAAGGACTTAAAAACGTGGATGACCTTAAACTTTTTGATGTTAAACACGACCAAAACTGAAGTTATTGTACTTGGCCCGAAGAATCTACGAAACAAATTATCTAAAGATATACTAACTATGGATGGCATTAATTTGGCCTCCAGTGAGACTGTAAGGAATCTTGGTGTTATATTTGATCAGGATTTATCCTTTAACGCCCACATAAAATCAATTTCAAGGACCGCCTACTTCCATCTACGTAACATTGCAAAAATCAGGTATATCTTGCCTCAAAATGATGCAGATAAACTAGTCCATGCATTTGTTAATTCTAGGCTGGATTATTGTAACTCTTTATTATCAGGGTGTACCAAGAAGTCAGTCAAGTCGCTTCAGCTGATTCAAAATGCTGCAGCTCGTGTACTAACCAAGTCAACCGTCTGAAGCGCTAGTCAAGAAAAAAATGCACCATCTGGGGTTCAGAGTACAGCCTCTTTCTGGTCATGTGTGTTGGAGGAGGGGCTCTGTAAGGAAGTCTGAAAGAAGGGGGATATATTCCCCCCCCCCGTTTGTGTACTTTCAAATTATAGCTCACTCGAGATGGTTTCTCCAAAATGACAGGTTTTGCATACATAAAAAGTGTATCTTACAGTTCCTTTAGTTGTAGGATTGTGAACTAATGTATAATTACTTTTATTAACTATAGGTTTGCATCCATTAAAGTGTATCTTACAGTTCCTTTGTGAGTGAATTACACACAAATCTGCAGAGTGTCACTAAAAAAGTTTTACGCAGTGACTGACATTCTGTATGGGAGTTCACACCCGAGCTGCTGTAGGGGGTTGAGTATGTTTTGGCTCTCGGGGGATGGTGGGTTAAGAGACAGATTCTTAGTTTTTGGACTGCCTCAGGGGGTTAACGAAATCTACTAAAACAAAGTACTTCATTATCTACTTTTTTCAGCTTTTATACACAAAAGTGCAGGGAAGGTAGGCAGATTTAGAACACTATCTGTGCGATAGTGTTAGTGTTCCCTGCCCTTAAGAACAATTAACACACACACACACACACACACGTTGGAGTTGCCAGTGTGTTTATGTTTAGCCTGGAGGACCTGGTAGTCCAGTTTTTGCGGCTTTATTTTGTTTCCCATAGGGTTTATAATTGATTTCTGGTTAGGGTGGGGGAAGTTCTGGGTCCTACGGCCCGTGGTGTGGCTGGCTCGGGTTCCCTCCTTCTGTTTGTTCCTTTTGGCCAGTCCTCCAGACCTCTTTTTGTTTCCCGTTTCGCTTGTGTGAGCAAACGGCTGATAGTCTTACGCATCCGACCTGGAAAACTTTGCAGCCAATCTTATTTGTTACAGTGTACCGTGCACCAGGTCCTTATTCAGAATTCTTATCAGAATTCTCTGAGTTTTTAGTGTTAGTGTTCCCTGCCCTTAAGAACAATTAACACACACACACACACACACACACACACACACACACACACACACACACACACACACACACACACACACACACACACACACACACACACACACACACACACACACACACACACACACACACACACACACACACACACACACACACACACACACACGTTGGAGTTGCCCCTTGATGTGAGGATTTAAGATAAGCAGGGGATGTTAATCTATATGTTAATTAAGACACTCACTAAGGCTGCGGCCCCACGAGGACGAAAACGGCTAAACGCATAGGATTAACGCAAACGCAATCGCAAACGGCTTCCGTCCACATGCAATAATTATCCGGATAGTGTCTGCCCACACGAGACCGCTCCGTTTAGCTCCAACCGCTGGAGAAGCTGCAGTACATATGCAGGAGCCTGTAGGTGGCGCTGTAACTTCCTCCACAAAAGCAGCGAAGAAGAAGGTTGTCATGGTTGCCCTTCTGTTTATTCTCCGCGGTGGGGGCCGAGGGAACCGGGCAGAGTTTTTCGCCAGTCAGCGTGTATTAAAGTTGAAATCTTCCGGACAAAATTATAAAAGTGCCGGTCAAAGGTCTTCTTTGTTATTTATTGAGCTTTAAAACAAATGAATAACGACTCTATATAATATAATGATAAAATACACGGAGCCTCTCTTTTTCCTCCCTCTCTTCGGACAGCGCCAGTGTCTGTCTCATGCAGCAGCTCATCCAGTAATCAGTGACCCGGCCGACTATAAAAATAAACATATTTATAACTAGTTTAGGGAGTTTGAGAGGTAATTAAAATAGCTAAGGGTGATGATCTGACTTGAAGTGTGTGTTTTGCTGCAGAGGGAGGAGCTGCAGGTGAGCAGAGCTGCGTGTCTCCGTCCTGTCAGATTAGACTTCACTCGCGAGAGAAAGATAAATAATCTGAATTCAGGGTGCAGTTTACTTTGACGTGGGGGTGAGCAGCAGAGGTGGGGAGAGGCGGGGCTATTGCCTCATCATTATTGCTGTAGATGTTGCACAAACAACTGTAGCATGGTCAATAGCGTCCGGAGCACGATAGCAACTCTGCGATCCGCCATTGTTGTTGTTGTTGGTGGCGAAACACTTCAGCACTGGCGCGGGGTAAGCGGAGGTGAGCAGAAGAGGTGGGGAGAGGCGGGGCTATTGCGCAATCACTATCAGTGATCTGAAAATGTCCGTATAGGGCGCACACACGGAGCTGTTTGACCCCCCAGAGAGTGGCGTATGCATTTCTATCCACCTTGGGACCCGTTGTCGTTTCCTCAGTCGTTTAGTGCCATATTCGGTCGTCCTCGTGTGGCCGAACAGTCTATATGACACTAAACAGTAACGCAAACGACCGAATTCGTCCTCGTGGGGCCGCAGCCTAAGACACCTAAAAAACGTTATTGCCCTCTCTAGATCTGATTCAGTTTTTGTTTTAAATGATATGTGAGTGCTAAGGATGTTTCTTTTTAAGTTTTCTGTGAAACTGTTAACTACAAGGAAGTATCTGCTTGCAAAGAGGGTATTCATTTTAATTTAAAAGATCTTATTTAGTTTTTAATAGTGATACCTGAGGATATTCTCTTTAGTTGTAGGATTGTGAACTAATGTATAATTACCTTTATTTAACTATAAGAAAAGTCTCTCTGAAGAAGGGAAATAATAAAACAATTTTAAAAACATGATCTTTGTCTTTTTATAATTACTTTACACCACTATAAGGAAACCCAATATTAAGTTTGTGTGAGGTTGTACTAGGGATAATACCCATAAAGAATGTGTGTTTCTGCTCCATTTCACTCCATGAAGCCTCCATCTTGTACAAGGGCTCCGCCTCCACTCAACATAACATGTCCCGCCCTCCTCACCAGATCATTTAAAAGTAAGGGGATGGAAATAGACGAAAATAAATACGCTCAAACTAAATAACAGGCCAGTCATTTCCAATCACCCAAGCACTTTTCAAAAAAGAAAAATGGCCAAGAGAAGCATAGATATGGGTTTAATCAGTGAGACGCCTGTGACAACGTACAGCCATCAGTCCGGAGCGCCAATTAAGAAACAAATGCAATATCTGTGCCGGATTCAGACGCCTCCAGCCGAAGAACTTCATGAAGAATGGACTCTGAAAAATGGCGATGTTTGGGGTTATGTATTCAACTATATGGCGAATGAACTGCATTTCTACAATCTGAAGAATGGAGAAATGTATGGACCCCGCAGTGTTAAAGCGACACTGACCTCAACAGATTGGGCTGTGTTAACTCTGGTGTCTTCCAGAGATCTCCACGCAACCACTGTAGTGCATCAAGAAACCATAGTGGAACCAGCGGTGTACAAGATATTTGCAAAGAAAAGCAAAGAAACACAGACAGCATGCAAGATCAAAGAAGAGATTTCACCGCCGCCCCTCAATGTGGAGGAAGAAATAGTTATTTCCCCGCTGCCAGAAGTGAGAAGAGTCCTGACAAGCACCGTCTGGGAAACTAAAAGCGGGGCGATGGTATTACCGTGCAAGCCATTTGAAAACGCTGGGGAAGGACCCCTCTGATGATTTTGTTTTGGAGAATTTTAACTCTACATGTGGAGTTTTTCAGACATCTGTACGGGTGTCTTTGACTGCTTGGCTGAAAATGATTGATGAAAAAGCTACAAAGCTTAAAGAACTTTTTAAACAGAGTCAGACATCGATGGACATTATACTGGTGAAAAAGAATCTCACCTTTACAGAGGACTCTGCCTCCCACTCAACATAACAAGTCACACCCTCCTCACCAGATCATTTTAAACTAAGGACCCCTCAAAGAAAAACATTGTGTATTCTACCTATGTAAAAAGAATGTCGGGGTTGTCAAGATGATGTGTTTAAAAATGAATTTTGTGAAAAATACCAACTGTGTGAGAGACGTCATAAAGACACTCGTTTTAACCACAGTGTTTGTTCTCTACAAATGTTTTAAGATTGTTACAAAATGTAAAAAATAAAAATAAAAGGTATGGAGACAAAATTAATTCAGGTGACTCTGGCTTTATTAGGAAAACAAACATATAATACAAATGGGTTAGGGGTTAAATGTAATCATCGTGGACTTAATAGTCTAACAAAATACTTTTATCTAAATACATTTGTTCTTTTTAAGAGCACTTTTTGAAATGATTTATTAATTATTTCAGTGGAACAATCCAGTTTTTGTTAACATCAACGCTTTCTTCTCTTTTTCTTGTGTTACTAAGATACTTTTAGACACACTTTGGTGTATGCAACACTTGTTCAGATAAACAAGGTTTTTTCTTTTCTGATAAACTTACATATTTTAGTTATTTTATGTTACCAAGATACTTTGAGATACACCCTGATGTACGCAACACTTAACAAAGGGTATAATATGAGGTAGTTGGTAAGGAAGGGGTTTTTCTTTAAGGGTGCAAAACTTTAGAACAGGGTAAAATATTCATTAATTTGTATTGAATTGAGTTTTCTTTTTTTGATTTTCAACATACTATATGACTTTTCCATATTTCTGACATACTATACTTTTTTGACTTTTTTCTGTAGAATCTTGACAAAACTATTACTTGTTCTTAAATGATGACCTATTGCTGGAGATGAGATGAAAAAGCTACAACGCTTAAAGAACTTTTTTTCTAAAAACTCTCAATTCTATAATTGACTCCCCCATTCAACGCAATGAGCCCCACCCTCCAGCCAGCAAATCATCTAAAACGAAGGACCTCGCTAAGACGACCGTTGTAAACTAGCCATGGAGCAGAGAAAAGCCAAGACTCCCCCCGCGAGTTGCAGCCAGGAACAGACTACTGGACTACCATCATCACCACCAAGGGGGAAACCCAAATCTTGCAATACTACTGCTGCTGATTTTGCTCCTTGGGCCAAAACGTCTCTGTTTATGGACACAGTGAAAGCGGTGTTGGTTGATATTGTGGAGAGGGTGATACATCGGTACAGAGAAGAAATATGCAACGGGTGCCGAGTCAGTCACCCCGGCCAGAGGCAACATGATTTTCTGAATGACATGTCCGATTTTTACTTCAGAAACAATTACAACGCGTTAATGAAAAGACTCTGGCTCACCGACTTCATTACTGAGATCGACCAGACTCTTAATGATAAAGACATTTTCACGGATGATTGGAGGATCCAAGGCGCTTCGGGGGCTTTTCTTCACAATCTCAAAAATTGCAGACGCCTCAAGGAGAGACTTGAAAAGATCCATGCCGAGTTGGATGGAGAAGAAGAAGACTAACAACCAGCAGTTGGATGGAGAAGCCAGGGACAGGGACAATGTTCGATACATTGACTTTTTTCTTTAAGTAAAATAAAAATGGGAAACTACTATGCAAAACGCTCTGTATATATTGATCATAATGTAGTCATTACCCTTTTAATAAGTGTGGTGATGGTGACGATTGAAAACAGAACGAGTAGTGACCCCTGTGTAAAAAGAATGGCCGAAGTTTGTAAACTGGAAGACATTTTGGATATCGTTCGTTCTGGCAGTACTATTCCGGGTCATTGGGAAACGATTGTAAACGAAACATTTAAAGTGGTCCTGGAATCTTCATTTTCCGAAACATTCTGTAACATTATCTCAGAAATGAAACAAACATCAAAAGTGTATCATGTGCTCTCATTGTATGCTCTGTTTGTAGATGTAATGCATCTTTGCGTCGAAAACAGCATACACGTGAATATTTTGACTGAAGTGAAAAAACTCCATCACGATATCTCCAGTAATATGGGGAATTCTAAGCTGGAGACGGTCCTGGGGATGCTACAATCAGTATAACTATTGATTTTTGTGTGTGAAAAATAAAAAAAGTGTTTTTTTTACATTTAAAAACTGTTGTCATCATTATAGCAAGGGGAGCGTGTCTGATACATGTGTATTACAGTCCTTCTTGTTGTGTTTTTCAGTGTTTTCAGTGTGTCTGTACCAAGCGGCAAACTGTGGGGTAGAGCCGTGAAGCCAATACGGAAGTGTCACACACTGCAGTTCATATATTGGCCGATAGGCGATGGCTGCAGAAAGGAGCAATTTCCATAGACCCCCATGTTAAAATGCCCAACTTTACAGCAGAAAAAAACATGTTTCTCTCCCTGGCTCCATACATTGTATTATCGATATAGTTAGATTCCACCTTCATGATTATGGATCTGAGAGTGAATTGTTTTCTAACGCGACCCTTTTATTTATATTAGGTCTTAAAGTGTGTGCATAAATTAGGGCGTGGTCACATTGAGTGACGGCTCTGTCAAGTGCCTGCCGCTGTTAGCTTCTTGTCTCTTTGCTAGCTGCTCCGTGAAGCTAGCTACAGGGACTCTGCCTGCTCAGCTCATCCAGGAAACACAACTTGTAGCCAGCCGTGGTTGTTGTGTTCTTCATGCTTATATATCGGACTATTGTGACTCGCTCTGCGGTTAAAACAGACGGTGCATGAATGCGGTAAGTGAAATTCGAGTGCTTTATTTATGTGTTAATGATTTTAATCAGCTACGTAATGAATGGTAAGGCTTGGGTTAGCATGTAAGCTAGTGGTAGCTACATCGGTGCTAACGATTGTAATCGTACCCTCCAAGTTAAAATCATAGACTGTATATATAAAGGTTAAAACGAAATAGACAAGTGTTAAGTGGGATAATACTGTTGAACAAACGGCTTCTGTTTGAGGTTGATAAAATAAGGCTACATCCTTGTAACTTAGAGATATTTTATTATGTAGGAGGAACTGTATGCATCGCTAAGGTTAATTTAAATTGGCTATGCTCAAGTATGTAGACAAGTTAATATTGAAGTAGTTATGTTAAATCAACCTCACAATAAGATATGTGTATATTACAATTATTAATGTCATATTTCAAGATGATTACTTAGATATTACAATATGGTTGGTTGAGCTGGAGTTCATTATCGAGCTTACACGTTAACGTCACAGTCATCTGAAGAACGAACCCAAACCTTGTTGTTTTTATTAATTGCATTACCAAATTGGTATCAAATAAACAGTAAGCATTGGTAACACAACTTCCAAAGTTACAGTAAAATAAAAAGGACCCTGACTCGGACAATACACAATCCAACATGTTCAACAGAAGAGAATCAGTTATATTGTTTGTACACATGGTACTTTACATATATATATCTGTTTGTTTAAAGTGTCCAGGTGATACAGACAGGCTGGACCAGAGAGTGAGAGACAGAACTGGACTCCTCACAGCAGTGAACTTCAGCACAGGTACAAAGACTCTTTTTTTCTTACTGTACAAAGAATCAAGAAAGATATTGGTTTAAATGAATGAAGTATTGACTTGAATACACTGATATACATTCCAATAAACAATACTAAATACTAGATCACCTACACATCAGTTAAGTTGAGGGGTTTTCCCATGCAAAAAGTTACATTTAGATATTTAGCAATATGACTTTGTCAGCTTTCTAATGTAATGTATTGAAGGCAAAGATTTATCTCTCAATATTGTCTGTAAAAAACGTGGTAAAAGTTATTCTTTCAGTGAGACAACAGAGCAAGCTTCTACAGTTGCACTACGTTTTGATAACAGTTAAATATTATTTTGATAATAACATATATTTCAATGTTGATGAACTTCATACTGTTCATTCATAATCTGATTGTCTTTGTAGCTCATTGTTTAAATAAAAAAAAAACATTACAATTACAAAATAATGATATCTACAGCCCCTAAACACACAAACACACCACTTTCATAAATAACACACTTGTTCTGCAATAATATGTTTTATGTTTCCTGTCATTTTTGTTAGGAAAGGACATGCCTGAAAGACACGACATGTTCTCCTTCTCTGAGGGTCAAGAAGAACATCCAAGAGGATCATTAAAAGCTGATGCTATGAGATGTTAAGACCAGTACAGGACATTCACTATAAACAACTTTTATTGTAAAAACAGTCAGCTGATCGAATGCAGCTATTTCCACATCTACACTCCATCAGCTGATTATTTCTATTTGCCTCACTTTATGAGCTTCACATCACTTGTGCCTTGTACCGCAGAGTTTGCAACGTCACAAATAAATGGGGCCAATCTTCAGTCAGATGTGAATGTGTAATCTAACATGTTCAGTAAGAATAATGGACGAAAGGAGTGCAAATACAAATACAGTTTATTGAAATGTGAACCAAAAGTTAATCAAATGTTTTAAATAAAAAGCACATATGGACAGAAGGTGTAAACCTATTAAATGTATAAGTAAACACATTTAGTCAAATAAAGTGACAGACTAGGCCTGTGCAGTTGGTATCAGCTTTGCCCAGCATGGGCTCCTTCATCAGCCCTGGTCCTCCTCGCTGAGGAAAGACCCTCAGTCCTCTCCAAACCAACAGACAGGATGTCCATCACACGGAGGTTTCTCCCTGAAGTCTCTGCAGCCCTCTGGACACCACGCTGTCTCAATCCGTCCACACTGAATATGAGAGGGGGAAAATGAAAATAATAAATGCTTTAGACAATAAGAAACATAAAGTTGACTGTTGAGTTGCTCATTTTTTTTAGATTGTCAATACTATTACTGTATAACTAATATCTCAGGTTAAGAGGCACATTCAAATAAAGATTGGTCTTTAAATACATTTTGTCTTTTGAATTGTTTGTCTAAAGTCAAGGATCTAGAACTGGTACATATTTTTAATGATAGTCTGGTTATTATGCTGTTGGCCTCACAGGTAAGAGCACTAACTAGCTACCATCACATGTACCTTAGCTTGACTTAAATGTATTAAACGTATGGTTAAGTGATATCAAAATATAAATAACTAATGTCATGCAAACATATTAATATTTGCTTGATTCCAGAGTTGAATTTAGCACAATTGCATACACACGTTAAGGGGTTTTAAGATTCTGAAGTATTATGCTAAATACTCAATAACTTAGATTATTATTTATAGTTTTGCTGAATAGTTTCATGGCCGCTTACCTTAGAAACGTAAAATACGACGGCAGTGTGCAGATGGGGAGCATGTTAGCTTAGCTTGGTAGCTTCAGCTAGCTCTGGAACTTCCAGCTGGGTGGCAGCATGTCCCGCCTCGGCTCCGCCTCTTTGCCCTTATTTGGAGCAGGCGGGAGTTGAACTCTGACGTCACTGTTGAGCCGTTAGTGGCCGACTCCGCCTACTAAGGGCTTCACGGCAACTCTGCAGAATCCTATGGGTGACGTCACGGACCCTACGTCCATTTATATATACAGTCTATGGTCTGTACACACAAAGCACAAATCATTTAAAACAAACCCTGAATCAAATTTAGAGAGGACCATTAAGAGTCAGAATCCTAACGAAATCACCTCAAACAAAGTACTTCATTATCTACTTTTCAGCTTTTATACACAAAGTGTATCTTTCAGTAACTTTCCCAGAGAATTTAAGCATAAATCTGTCAAATGTTCAAAACAGCCTTGTTTCACTGAAATACCCTCAAAATGACAAACTGCCATTAAGAGTCAGAATCCTAACGAAATCTCCTCAAACAGAGTACTTTCTACAGATGAGGCCTCCCACTCAACGCAATATGTCCCACCCACTCAGCAAATTATATAAAACTAAGGACGACCGTTGAAAACTAGCCATGGATCTGAGAAAAACCAAGTCTGATGTAGCCTGCCCTTATTATCACCAGGATAACGGATATGGGCTTAATGACTGGATGTTACAAAGTAGGGGAGAGGATGTCCCCGAAGAAGAGCTCTCCTCTATATCATATCCATGTAAGGTCTTTAGGACAAAAGAGTACCATGATAACATGACATATGAAGAATATATTTCTTTAAAAGATGGTATTATAGATAACCTTTATAGAAACAGTATATCTCATACCACTCGCCAAGATCGCAAACGACAATTAGCAGAAAAGAATAGAAAAAGTAAAGAAAAACGAAGAAAAAGAAAAAGCAACATGAAAAGGAGAAGAAAAATGAAAAGCAAACGCAGAATGCGAATGAAAAGAAAAGGGGCCAGAGGACGGAAAACGAAAAAGACAAAAAGAAGGAAGGTGAAAAGAAAAAGAAACAAAGTGAAGAAATTTAAACTAGAGGATGGTGTTGTAGAGCCATTACCGGATTATAATAATCTTATAGATCATCCCCCGCTAACCGACTGCTGCGAATGTGTTGAAAATAGTTTTGCTTCAGTATAATGAGAGAAAAAGCGCGATACTGTGGAGTTGCCCAAATTGGCGACAGTGCCAAAATATGTATTAAAAGACTGTTGGAGGATCTCTATTCTAGTGTCGGTTGTCATTAGTTTTATATGATTTGCTGAGTGGGTGGGACATATTGCGTTGAGTGGGAGGCCTCATCTGTAGAAAGTACTCTGTTTGAGGAGATTTCGTTAGGATTCTGACTCTTAATGGCAGTTTGTCATTTTGAGGGTATTTCAGTGAAACAAGGCTGTTTTGAACATTTGACAGATTTATGCTTAAATTCTCTGGGAAAGTTACTGAAAGATACACTTTGTGTATAAAAGCTGAAAAGTAGATAATGAAGTACTTTGTGTTAGTAGCTTAATTCTCTCAAGAAGGTTACCGAAAGATACACTTTTGTATTCAAAAGCTGAAAAGTAGATAATGAAGTACTTTGTGTCAGTAGATTTGGTTAAGAATCTGACTCTTAATGGCAGTTTGTCATTTTGAGGGTATTTCAGTGAAACAAGGCTGTTTTGAACATTTGACAGATTTATGCTTAAATTCTCTGAGAAAGTTACCGAAAGATACACTTTTCTTTTTAGTAGATAATGAAGTACTTTGTTTGAGGTGATTTCGTTAGGATTCTGACTCTTAATGGTCCTCTCTAAATTTGATTCAGGGTTTGTTTTAAATGATTTGTGCTTTGTGTGTACAGACACACTGAAAACACTGAAAAACACAACAAGAAGGACTGTAATACACATGTATCAGACACGCTCCCCTTGCTATAATGATGACAACAGTTTTTAAATGTAAAAAAAACACTTTTTTTTATTTCTCACACACAAAAATCAATAGTTATACTGATTGTAGCATACCCAGGACCGTCTCCAGCTTAGAATTCCCCATATTACTGGAGATATCGTGATGGAGTTTTTTCACTTCAGCTTTTTCATCTCATCTCCAGCAATAGGTCATCATTTAATAACAAGTATTAGTTTTGTCAAGATTCTACAGAAAAAAGTCAAAAAAGTATAGTATGTCAGAAATATGGAAAAGTCATATAGTATGTTGAAAATCAAAAAAAAAAAACTCAATTCAATACAAATTAATGAATATTTTACCCTGTTTTAAAGTTTTGCACCCTTAAAGAAAAACCCCTTCCTTACCAACTACTTCATATTATACCCTTTGTTAAGTGTTGCGTACATCAGGGTGTATCTCAAAGTATCTTGGTAACATAAAATAACTAAAATATGTAAGTTTATCAGAAAAGAAAAAACCTTGTTTATCTGAACAAGTGTTGCATACACCAAAGTGTGTCTAAAAGTATCTTAGTAACACAAGAAAAAGAGAAGAAAGCGTTGATGTTAACAAAAACTGGATTGTTCCACTGAAATAATTAATAAATAATTTCAAAAAGTGCTCTTAAAAAGAACAAATGTATTCAGATAAAAGTATTTTGTTAGACTATTAAGTCCACGATGATTACATTTAACCCCTAACCCATTTGTATTATATGTTTGTTTTCCTAATAAAGCCAGAGTCACCTGAATTAATTTTGTCTCCATACCTTTTATTTTTATTTTTTACATTTTGTAACAATCTTAAAACATTTGTAGAGAACAAACACTGTGGTTAAAATGAGTGTCTTTATGACGTCTCACACAGTTGGTATTTTTCACAAAATTCATTTTTAAACACATCATCTTGATACAGAAACAACCCCAACATTCTTTTTACATAGGTAGAATACACAATGTTTTTCTTTGAGGGGTCCTTAGTTTAAAATGATCTGGTGAGGAGGGTGTGACTTGTTATGTTGAGTGGGAGGCAGAGTCCTCTGTAAAGGTGAGATTCTTTTTCACCAGTATAATGTCCATCGATGTCTGACTCTGTTTAAAAAGTTCTTTAAGCTTTGTAGCTTTTTCATCAATCATTTTCAGCCAAGCAGTCAAAGACACCCGTACAGATGTCTGAAAAACTCCACATGTAGAGTTAAAATTCTCCAAAACAAAATCATCAGAGGGGTCCTTCCCCAGCGTTTCCAAATGGCTTGCACGGTAATACCATCGCCCCGCTTTTAGTTTCCCAGACGGTGCTTGTCAGGACTCTTCTCACTTCTGGCAGCGGGGAAATAACTATTTCTTCCCCCACATTGAGGGGCGGCGGTGAAATCTCTTCTTTGATCTTGCATGCTGTCTGTGTTTCTTTGCTTTTCTTTGCAAATATCTTGTACACCGCTGGTTCCACTATGGTTTCTTGATGCACTACAGTGGTTGCGTGGAGATCTCTGGAAGACACCAGAGTTAACACAGCCCAATCTGTTGAGGTCAGTGTCGCTTTAACACTGCGGGGTCCATACGTTTCTCCATTCTTCAGATTGTAGAAATGCAGTTCATTCGCCATATAGTTGAATACATAACCCCAAACATCGCCATTTTTCAGAGTCCATTCTTCATGAAGTTCTTCGGCTGGAGGCGTCTGAATCCGGCACAGATATTGCATTTGTTTCTTAATTGGCGCTCCGGACTGATGGCTGTACGTTGTCACAGGCGTCTCACTGATTAAACCCATATCTATGCTTCTCTTGGCCATTTTTCTTTTTTGAAAAGTGCCTTGGTGATTGGAAATGACTGTCCTGTTATTTAGTTTGAGCGTATTTATTTTCGTCTATTTCCATCCCCTTACTTTTAAATGATCTGGTGAGGAGGGCGGGACATGTTATGTTGAGTGGAGGCGGAGCCCTTGTACAAGATGGAGGCTTCATGGAGTGAAATGGAGCAGAAACACACATTCTTTATGGGTATTATCCCTAGTACAACCTCACATAAACTTAATATTGGGTTTCCTTATAGTGGTGTAAAGTAATTATAAAAAGACAAAGATCATATTTTTAAAATTGTTTTATTATTTCCCCTCTTCAGAGAGACTTTTCTTATAGTTAAATAAAGGTAATTATACATTAGTTCACAATCCTACAACTAAAGAGAATATCCTCAGGTATCACTATTAAAAACTAAATAAGATCTTTTAAATTAATATGAATACCCTCTTTGCAAGCAGATACTTCCTTGTAGTTAACAGTTTCACAGAAAACTTAAAAAGAAACATCCTTAGCACTCACATATCATTTAAAACAAAAACTGAATCAGATCTAGAGAGGGCAATAACGTTTTTTAGGTGTCTTAGTGAGTGTCTTAATTAACATATAGATTAACATCCCCTGCTTATCTTAAATCCTCACATCAAGGGGCAACTCCAACGTGTGTGTGTGTGTGTGTGTGTGTGCGTGTGTGTGTTAATTGTTCTTAAGGGCAGGGAACACTAACACTATTGCACAGATAGTGTTCTAAATCTGCCTACCTTCCCTGCACTTTTGTGTATAAAAGCTGAAAAAAGTAGATAATGAAGTACTTTGTTTTAGTAGATTTCGTTAACCCCCTGAGGCAGTCCAAAAACTAAGAATCTGTCTCTTAACCCACCATCCCCCGAGAGCCAAAACATACTCAACCCCCTACAGCAGCTCGGGTGTGAACTCCCATACAGAATGTCAGTCACTGCGTAAAACTTTTTTAGTGACACTCTGCAGATTTGTGTGTAATTCATTCACAAAGGAACTGTAAGATACACTTTAATGGATGCAAACCTATAGTTAATAAAAGTAATTATACATTAGTTCACAATCCTACAACTAAAGGAACTGTAAGATACACTTTTTATGTATGCACAACCTGTCATTTTGGAGAAACCATCTCGAGTGAGCTATAATTTGAAAGTACACAAACGGGGGGGGGGGGATATATCCCCCTTCTTTCAGACTTCCTTACAGAGCCCCTCCTCCAACACACATGACCAGAAAGAGGCTGTACTCTGAACCCCAGATGCTGCATTCGTTTCTTGACTGGCGCTTCAGACGGTTGACTTGGTTAGTACACGAGCTGCAGCATTTTGAATCAGCTGAAGCGACTTGACTGACTTCTTGGTACACCCTGATAATAAAGAGTTACAATAATCCAGCCTAGAATTAACAAATGCATGGACTAGTTTATCTGCATCATTTTGAGGCAAGATATGCCTGATTTTTGCAATGTTACGTAGATGGAAGTAGGCGGTCCTTGAAATTGATTTTATGTGGGCGTTAAAGGGTAAATCCTGATCAAATATAACACCAAGATTCCTTACAGTCTCACTGGAGGCCAAATTAATGCCATCCATAGTTAGTATATCTTTAGATAATTTGTTTCGTAGATTCTTCGGGCCAAGTACAATAACTTCAGTTTTGGTCGTGTTTAACATCAAAAAGTTTAAGGTCATCCACGTTTTTAAGTCCTTAAGGCAGTCTTGAATTTTATTTAGATGATTAATTTCATCAGGCTTGATTGATAAATATAGTTGAGTATCATCCGCATAACAATGAAAGTTTACAGAATGATTCCTTATAATATTGCCTAACGGAAGCATATATAATGTGAACAAAATAGGTCCAAGCACTGAGCCCTGTGGCACTCCATGGCTAACTTTGGTTTGCGTGGAAGATTCATCGTTAACACGTACAAACTGAGAGCGTTCAGATAGATAGGACCTACAACCAGCCTAAAGCAGTTCCCTGTATGCCAACTAAGTGCTCTAGTCTTTGCAATAGGATATCATGGTCGATAGTATCAAATGCAGCACTGAGATCGAGCAAAACAAGAATAGAGACAAGTCCCTTGTCTGAGGCTATTAGAATGTCATTTGTGACTTTAACCAGAGCTGTCTCTGTGCTATGATGTGTTCTAAAGCCAGACTGAAAATCTTCAAATAAATCATTGTTTTTTAAGTAATCACACAGCTGTTTTGCGACCGCTTTCTCAAGAATTTTTGAGAGGAACGGAAGATTAGAAATAGGTCTATAGTTGGCTAAAACCTCTGGATCGAGGTTGTGCTTTTTAAGAAGCGGTTTTATCACTGCTACTTTGAATGATTGTGGAACATAGCCTGATAATAAAGACATATTCATAATATTTAATAAAGAAGTGCTAATTAATGGGAACACTTCCTTCAACAGCTTAGTTGGAATTGGGTCTAACATGCACGTTGATGGTTTAGAAGAGAGAATCATTGAATGTAATTGTTCAAGGTTTATGGCTGAAAAGCATTCTAGTTTACTATCTAGTGTAATATTAGAACTTACGTTTCCGGGAGCTGTTGATAATACTATACTGGTCAAAGGCAAGAGGTCATTAATTTTGTTTCTAAGAGTAACAATTTTATCGTTAAAAAAGCACATCAAATCATTACTACTGAGTGCTATGGGAATGGAAGGCTCAATCGAGCTGTGGCTCTCTGTCAGCCTGGCTACAGTGCTGAAAAGAAATCTTGTATTATTCTTATTTTCATCTATTAATGAAGAGTAGTAGGCTGCTCTCGCTTTATGCAGTGCTTTCTTATATTCATTGAGAGTAATATGCCAAATTAAATGAGATTCTTCAAGTTTAGTGGAACGCCATATCCTTTCAAGTTGTCTAGACTTTTGCTTTATTTTGCGGGTTTCGGCATTATGCCATGGAGCTAATCTATGTTGTTTTATTTTCTTCTTTTTCAAAGGAGCAACAGAGTCTAATTGTATTCGCAGCGCATCTGTAGCACTATCAACAACATGATCAATTTGGGGTGGTGTACATTTTGTATAAGTTTCCTCCCCTACATGCAGACATGCTATCGAGTTAAGTATTGGTGGAATCTCTTCCTTAAATTTGGCTATAGCACTAACAGATAGATTTCTGCTGCAGGAGCATTTGACTAATGCTTTGTAGTCTCGTAATAGTACTTCAAAAGTTACTAAGAAATGGTCGGATAAAGCAGGATTATGCGGTTCGACTAATAGTTGCTCAATTTCAATACCATAAGTCAGAACAAGGTCGAGAGTGTGATTATAGCAGTGGGTTGGTTTATTTACACTCTGACAGAAACCAACAGAATCTAATATAGAGTTAAATGCAACAGTAAGGCTATTTTTATCATCGTCAACCTGAATATTAAAGTCACCTACGATAATTACTTGATCTGTTTTAAGAACCAAAGTTGATAAAAACTCAGAGAATTCTGATAAGAATTCTGAATAAGGACCTGGTGCACGGTACACTGTAACAAATAAGATTGGCTGCAAAGTTTTCCAGGTCGGATGCGTAAGACTATCAGCCGTTTGCTCACACAAGCAAAACGGGAAACAAAAAGAGGTCTGGAGGACTGGCCAAAAGGAACAAACAGAAGGAGGGAACCCGAGCCAGCCACACCATGGGCCGTAGGACCCAGAACTCCCCCCACCCTAACCAGAAATCAATTATAAACCCTATGGGAAACAAAATAAAGCCGCAAAAACTGGACTACCAGGTCCTCCAGGCTAAACATAAACACACTGGCAACTCCAACGTGTGTGTGTGTGTGTTAATTGTTCTTAAGGGCAGGGAACACTAACACTATCGCACAGATAGTGTTCTAAATCTGCCTACCTTCCCTGCACTTTTGTGTATAAAAGCTGAAAAAAGTAGATAATGAAGTACTTTGTTTTAGTAGATTTCGTTAACCCCCTGAGGCAGTCCAAAAACTAAGAATCTGTCTCTTAACCCACCATCCCCCGAGAGCCAAAACATACTCAACCCCCTACAGCAGCTCGGGTGTGAACTCCCATACAGAATGTCAGTCACTGCGTAAAACTTTTTTAGTGACACTCTGCAGATTTGTGTGTAATTCACTCACAAAGGAACTGTAAGATACACTTTAATGGATGCATACCTATAGTTAACCTTATAGTGGTGTAAAGTAATTATAAAAAGACAAAGATCATGTTTTTAAAATTGTTTTATTATTTCCCCTCTTCAGAGAGACTTTTCTTATAGTTAAATAAAGGTAATTATACATTAGTTCACAATCCTACAACTAAAGAGAATATCCTCAGGTATCACTATTACAAACTAAATAAGATCTTTTAAATTAATATGAATACCCTCTTTGCAAGCAGATACTTCCTTGTAGTTAACAGTTTCACAGAAAACTTAAAAAGAAACATCCTTAGCACTCACATATCATTTAAAACAAAAACTGAATCAGATCTAGAGAGGGCAATAACGTTTTTTAGGTGTCTTAGTGAGTGTCTTAATTAACATATAGATTAACATCCCCTGCTTATCTTAAATCCTCACATCAAGGGGCAACTCCAACGTGTGTGTGTGTGTGTGTGTGTGTGTGTGTGTGTGTGTGTGTGTGTGTGTGTTAATTGTTCTTAAGGGCAGGGAACACTAACACTATCGCACAGATAGTGTTCTAAATCTGCCTACCTTCCCTGCACTTTTGTGTATAAAAGCTGAAAAAAGTAGATAATGAAGTACTTTGTTTTAGTAGATTTCGTTAACCCCCTGAGGCAGTCCAAAAACTAAGAATCTGTCTCTTAACCCACCATCCCCCGAGAGCCAAAACATACTCTACCCCCTACAGCAGCTCGGGTGTGAACTCCCATATAGAATGTCAGTCACTGCGTAAAACTTTTTTAGTGACACTCTGCAGATTTGTGTGTAATTCACTCAAAAAGGAACTGTAAGATACACTTTAATGGATGCAAACCTATAGTTAATAAAAGTAATTATACATTAGTTCACAATCCTACAACTAAAGGAACTGTAAGATACACTTTTTATGTATGCAAACCTGTCATTTTGGAGAAACCATCTCGAGTGAGCTATAATTTGAAAGTACACAAACGGGGGGTGGGGGAATATATCCCCCTTCCTTCAGACTTCCTTACATAGCCCCTCCTCCAACACACATGACCAGAAAGAGGCTGTACTCTGAACCCCAGATGCTGCATTCGTTTCTTGACTGGCGCTTCAGACGGTTGACTTGGTAAGCTGAATTGTCTGTCTTTTTTAAATTTAGTTTTGAGCATATCTCTATACACCGGCCTTAGCCTCATGAGGTTCATTTATACAGAGGCTTTCATCAATGTGAAATTACACATCACATCAAAGGGCAAACATCAAAGGCTAATTAGATTAGACAACAAAGGGCTCTAAGGGGCAGGGGTCAAAGAGACTATCTTATTCAATACATCAAAAGACCTTTACAACAAAGGGACTGCCTGGGGGTAATCTAATTACTCCACTCTCGGGGCAAGGGTCAAATACCTTAACTATCTTATTCAATACATCAAAAGACCTATACAACAAAGGGGGTGCCTGGGGCTAATCTAATTGCAGTCTAATTACTCCACTCTCAGGGGCAGGTGTCAAATACCTTAACTATCTTAATCAATACAACAAAAGACCTATACAACAAAGGGGTCGCCTGGGGCTAATCTAATTGCATTCTAATTACTCCACTCTCAGGGTCAGGGGTCAAATACCTTAACTACCTTAATCAATACAACAAAAGAACTATACAACAAAGGGGGTGCCTGGGGCTAATCTAATTGCAGTCTAATTACTCCACTCTCAGGGTCAGGGGTAAAATACCTTAACTATCTTAATCAATACATCAAAAGACCTATACAACAAAGGGGGTGCCTGGGGCTAATCTAATTGCAGTCTAATTACTCCACTCTCAGGGTCAGGGGTCAAATACCTTAGCTATCTTAATCAATACAACAAAAGAATCACGCCGGGGGGGCTTTCACGCCAATCTGACATCAAAGAATGGGAGGCGGGACATGGGAGGCGGGACTTAGCTCATTGGCCAATGGGAGACGGACTTAGTCCATTTGCATAATTGGGGGCGTGTCCACATGTCACTTTTTATGCATACTAATTTGACGAAAGGGGTATGAGCCCTCCACACGCTGCATATCACACAGGCTCTCATTATGTCGCTGTTTAGGAGAAGACTCGTAAACTGCGCGTTCACGCTCAACATCACTATGGGATGAGCGGAGGTGTGTGCAGTGCTGTCCACACAAGGTGTAATAATGGCCCTCCGTGGGCTTATTATGACCGTGGGTTGGAGGTACGTCTGAGACAGAGGAAAAATCCGTGCTGCCTAAACCCAAAAAGTTTAAAGGTAGACGGATTAAATGGTAAGCCCTGCTGTTTTATTAACCGATAAGTTAAAAACCCCAGCCGGCTTAGGCAGCGAGCCATGCTGCCAAGTAACCAATAGGCTATTGGCAGCCGGCTTAACCGGGGAGCCTTGCTGCATATTATATTCCATCTGTCCATTGAACACACGCGCCACCACTCAGCGCGCCAACCTGCTCTGGATGTGCTGTGGTGGTCATGGTGACGAGCTACGCTTGCTTACAGTGTTAAACTGGACACCGAGGTGCGTTCACGCTCAACACCCCTAAGGGATGAGGGGAGCTGTGTGCTGTCCTCACTGTAATAATGGCACTCGTGGGCTCATTACCGTGTGTAGGAGGTAGGTTTGGGACAGAGGAGAAAAACCGAGCTGCCTAAAAACCAATAGGTTTTAAAGACAGCCTATTTATGCAGCGAGCCATGCTGCCTATAACCGACAGCTTACCCGGTGGGCCTTGCTGCTTATTATTATTCATCTGTCCATCGAACACACGCGTCGCCATTCTGAGTAATATTCTGAGAGCGCGCGACATGCTCTGGATTTGCTGTGGTTGTCATGGTGACGAGCCACGTCAGAGCCCTCGCCGCCGTTGCCCGTGAAGCAACCCAAGAGGGGCCCGAACCGAAAAGCTGCGAGGGGGCCTCCACACGCTGCATCTCACACCAGCTCTCATCCTGTCTCTGTTTAGGAGAAGGCTCGTAACCTGGACATTGAGGCGCGTTCACGCTCAACCCTGCTGAGGAATGAGCGGATTTGTGTGCAGTGCTATTCACACAGTGCGTAATAACAGCCCTAGGCTCATTACGACCGTGTGTAGTAGGCACATCTGGGACAGAGGAAAAAAACCGTGCTGCCTGCTAACCGACAGGTTAGGAGCATCAGGTTTAAACGTCAAGCCTTGCTGTCTAATAACCGCCTGGTTAAATACAGCTGGCTTGCGCCACGAGCCCTGCTACCGCTAACCGACAGGTTAGGAGCATCAGGTTTAAACGTCAAGCTCTGCTGTCTAATAACCGCCTGGTTAAATACAGCTGGCTTGCGCCATGAGCCCTGCTGCCGCTAACCGACAGGTTAGGAGCATCAGGTTTAAACGTCAAGCTCTGCTGTCTAATAACCGCCTGGTTAAATACAGCTGGCTTGCACCACGAGCCCTGCTGCCTGTTGACTGACAGGTTACAGCCGGCTCTTGCACTTCCACACGCTGTATTGCACAGCGGCTCTCATCATGTCGCCGTTTAGGAGAAGGCTCGTAAACCGGACATTGAGGCGCGTTCACGCTCAAACCCGCTTGAGGAATGAACGGTGTGTGGAGGCATATCTGTGACATAGGAAACAAGCCTGTACTGTTTAATCAACCGCCAGGTTTTAGAGACAGCCGGTTTATGCCGTGAGCCCTGTTGCCTAATAACCGACAGGCTATGAGGCAACCGCTTATGTCATCCGGAGGAGAGATCTCCTGAACCGGGGGCACGGGGAGATCTCATTAGGCGGCTGCCTTTCCGATGATCTCCGGGAGTTCCTGGAGAATACCGCCTATACGGCAGAGCCGAGATGGCGGATAGTGTCAGCCCGGCAGCCGAACCTATAGGCTCGGCTGCCGGGCTGACACCGGGCCCCGTCCATCCTCCCCCGTCCGGAGGAGAGGGAGGATGGGGCCGGGGGAACCACATAGTGATCCGTGAATGGAGGGGAAGGAGTCGCCTGACTGCTGCCCGCCACTCGGATCCAATAATCAAGGGCTTGGCCAATCATCCCCGGCCGCAGCCGCGAGAGAGTTCGCTCTCTGCTGTCTGTGGGCCAGAGGAAGATGGACACAATGAGTGCACGACACCTGGGGATTGAGAGCCGCGTTTGCGTGCTCCAATCCCCGGCAGGACTCACCTGTATCGTCTGTGTAAAGCCGCTTCCTCCCTGGAGCGAGCCAGCCACAGCCGGTCGTAATTCATATGTCGGCTAACCCCGAGCCCCGCCCTGTCTCCCCCGTCCGGAGGAGAGGGAGAATGGTGCCAGGGGGAAATGTTTGCTTTCTAGTAAACAGCTCTGAAACGAGCTTGTGCCTGTACAGTGCTTCTGCAACGGAGTGCTGAAGAAAAATGGGAGCAGTTGGACGGGCCTTCTTCCTATTTATACGGAAGTGAGGCCGGAGGTGGGACCCACATCATAGGTGGGCGTGGATTAAGTCTGTCAGTGCTGCACACGTGCAGTGGGATTACCCAATAGCGATAGCCTTAGAGGGCGAAGCCTCATACTAAATAGAAGCAGTACAGCCACCACAGCGTTACCTAATGCAACTCCACACTACGTCTTACGGTGCTGTGCACCGGAGGGGAGAGAGAGAGAAAGCAGCGAAGGGGGGGAGAGAGATGTAATACGGTTTCCTGATAAAGCTGTGGAGAGTATGTGCTGCAGGGAGGTGGATGCACAACGGACCCAGGAACGAACGCTAGCTCCGGTGTTGCAGTATAAATTGAGTCATGACAACTGGCGACATTCTATTATTTTCGTCATAGGAATCCGGGGCGTGTACATTGAGGATCCATTGTTGACTTACCATGTTGATCGCCTCGTTTGCCGTTTACGTTCATCTTTTGCTATATCTGCCTTCCTAAGATCACTTTGATGCACAGTACTCGTATGTGAGGTTGTGGGTGAGAGGTGGATATCGTGACGCTAACAGGGAGGTATCGAACATTACAAAGTAGGTGACTGTTTGCAAAATATTGCAAACTTGAATAAATCATTTAAATTATATATTTGTGTCCGACTTTCATTTGTACATCGTTCTTAATGTGATGTATAGTAGCTCTGATAGCTGTCCATACCTTCAGACAGCCTAAAAGTAAAACACAAGTTGTTTATTCACAGCCCGAACGCTCATCGACATGACTGGATCACTCATGACAAGTTGTGATCAGCTCCGATTAAATTGTGATATAAATGCTGTAGCTATTCTCCAGGGAGCACGTTTTTTTTAATGAAATACCTGTATCCCTCTCATCACAACAAGACTCTACACCGTGCAGGAAAAACAATTACATACATGAAAATAACCTTGATGCATGGGAATGAAACACACAAACTATCTTCCGTGGCTATACTGATATGTCACAGTAACGGTAAACAACAGAAAAGTAAGTCCAGCGGGGCACACGTTGAATACATATTATAATACAGTAGTTCTATTATGCCTTTAATCCTATACGTTTAACCCATAAGAACCCGGACCCATTTCTACTTTTGGGGAAATTAAGGGGAACGTCATTTAGACTAAATAGACCACCTAGAACACATTTCTGACAAGTAACCCCCTAGTGTCAAATATCTGAAATATGACATATATGTCACATTGGGCTTTAATGGTAAAGTAACTCTTATTTATAACTTCATTAATGAGGATGATTTTTTGGTTCACATTTGTTTGAACATACTTTGAATTGAATAATAAAGAATATGTTAACTAAATATAATTGAATCAGCTAAATTAACTGAGCAGATCATAATCATATTTGTAATTGTGCATATATGTCACTCCGGGTTTACTGTGAATGTTTAGGGTTAATGTCCCGATGTGACATCAGTGTCACAGCAATATTTATGGCATTTGTTTCATAACAATTTCATCAATAAATGTTTCTACAACAGGTTATATGTAATCAGAATCAGAAAAGAGCCGAAGACAGCTTAATGTTTAACAAATGACATGTCATGTAAGCATTTTTATTCTTAAATGGCTTGAATGTTAACTTTAGCAACAAAAAATCTTTCCAAATGTAGCTAGTTCTGTCACATGTGTTAGCCTGGCACATGGACATCTTGGACATGTTGTTATGGGAACACAAAAGCAAATGACAAGGACCATAACCAACCAGACTGTTCAGTGTGTGTCACTTAGGGACTTCATGAGATAAAAAAGGCTAAAGCTGTATAAGGAACTTTCCAGAACATTTAAAGTTCATGTGACACCTGTGTCTAAGCAATTCTGTCTGCCTTCCGTGTTGCACCATGAGGACCCACTGATATAAAATGTTTAACTGTCTAAGTTGCACTTTTTGGAGGGCTAAGCGCCAGCTTGACATATGTTTGGCTTCATTTATAGAAGGAAAGACAACAGTGATAGTTATGTTTCAGAATAACATTTATTGGAAATTGTTAGAACAATCTCACTGGTCACCGGCTTGAGCTTCAATCTCAGGATCCATGTATTTGTGATCAAAAATAGGCTAATATAAAAGTAGTGTAAGTCATTACATTTCAGAGACAGTAATATTGTAATGTAACGTACCCTATTACTTAAAAAAGACAGCAATAAGTAATGTACTGTATTACATTTTGGAAGTAACTTGCCCAACACTGCAGATGATCCAGTCATCTCGATGCTGCTTTCGGGGTGTGAATAAACAACTTGTGTTTTACTTTTAGGCTGTCTGAAGGTATGGACAGCTATCAAATCTACTATACATCACATTAAGAACGATGTACAAATGTTTTATATCAGGGGGTCAAACTCAATTTCATCACGGGCCACATCAGCATTATGGTTGCACTCAAAGGGCCGGTTGAACATTAAGAATATATAAAAATACATATATAAAATATATAATATATATGAAATAATGTATTATATTACATCATTGCCTCTGTATTGGATTATTATCTGATAGGGTAATCACTTTATAATTAACTACGTCTGAAAGCAGAAGTCTGGGGCAAATAATTGCAAGTCTCTTCAGTGAGAATGCCACAAAATGATTTAAAAAAAAAAAGCCACATTCTGGAAAATAAAAATAAAGTGACATTTTGAAAAAAAAGTCAAATTCTGAGAAAAACAGGCTTATTTTGAGATGCATTGTGGGACATGTAGTTTATGGGCAACGTGCTTCTGTAAAGTAGCATGTAACCGTATAATAAACATTATATTCTTTGCAAGCTCTTGTGGGCCACATGAAATGAAGTCACGGGCCGGATTTGGCCCTCGGGCCTTGAATTTGACACCCCTGTTTTATATGTATTCAACTTGTGCCCCGCTGGACTTACGTTTCTGTGGTTGTCCGTTACTGTGACATATCACTAATAATAATTGTTTTTCCTGCACAGTGTAGAGTCTTGTTGTGATGAGAGGGATACAGGCAGAGATGGGGTCGTTACTAAAAAAAATAATATATTACACTACTTCGTTACTCTCTACATAAAGTAATACGTTACTTTACTCGTTACTTTACTCGTTACTTTACTCGTTACTTTACTCGCAGGGTCGGCCCGCCCCTCCCTCCCTGCAACAGATCACGCAGACTGCTAAAGTTTAAAATGTTCTCTTTAGTTCAGTTTCCATTGTCGCATAAGACTGATCCAGATCCTGAATGTTTTCCTATCTGACCATGGCTGTCCTCTGTCTCCTGCTATCTGTATATTTTGCGCAGTCTATCTATGCTCACGCTGTTGCGTCGGCGTGTTCTCCTGCGTGTTGGCCATGTGTTGCACTGGAACCAGACACCGCAAAGACTTCAGCCGAGCACGTACGAACTGCGCATGCGTGAGTGGCAATAACTCTCCTTACCAGCAGGCGGCGGTAGTGTGTATTCGTCATTCAAAACAGGCAACAACCGGAAAACAGAGAAGAACAGACTACGTGTGTGATATAAATAAACAACAGCTATGTGCGTTAGCTTCACCTTAGCAAGTGTTCTTTGCAGGTGTTTGTTGAGGTTTGATTATGACTGATTTTAGAAAGTAACGAAGTAACGCGTGTCGGGGCAATGTTTGTAAATGTAATGTGATTACTGAATTATATAAGTAGCGCGTTACACTACTCCGTTACCGACAAAGTAATATTATTACAGTAACGCGTTACACCCAACTCTGGATACAGGTATTTTATAAAAAAAACGTGCTCCCTGGAGAATAGCTACAGCATTTATATCACAATTTAATCGGAGCTGATCACAACTTGTCATGAGTGATCCAGTCATCTCGATGAGCGTTCGGGCTGTGAATAAACGACTTGTGTTTTACTTTTAGGCTGTCCGAAGGTATGGACAGCTATCAAAGCTACTATACATTTATTGATGAAATTGATATGAAACAAATGCCATAAATATTGCTGTGACACTGATGTCACATCGGGACATTAACCCTAAACATTCACAGTAAACCCGGAGTGACATATATGCACAATTACAAATATGATTATGATCTGCTCATTTAATTTAGCTGATTCAATTATATTTAGTTAACATATTCTTTATTATTTAATTCAAAGTATGTTCAAACAAATGTGAACCAAAAAATCATCCTCATTAATGAAGTTATAAATAAGAGTTACTTTACCATTAAAGCCCAATGTGACATATATGTCATATTTCAGATATTTGACACTAGGGGGTTACTTGTCAGAAATGTGTTCTAGGTGGTCTATTTAGTCTAAATGACGTTCCCCTTAATTTCCCCAAAAGTAGAAATGGGTCCGGGTTCTTATGGGTTAAACGTATAGGATTAAAGGCATAATAGAACTACTGTATTATAATATGTATTCAACGTGTGCCCCACTGGACTTACTTTTCTGTAGTTTACCGTTACTGTGACATATCAGTATAGCCACGGAAGATAGTTTGTGTGTTTCATTCCCATGCATCAAGGTTATTTTCATGTATGTAATTGTTTTTCCTGCACAGTGTAGAGTCTTGTTGTGATGAGGGGGATACAGGTATTTCATTAAAAAAAAACGTGCTCCCTGGAGAATAGCTACAGCATTTATATCACAATTTAATCGGAGCTGATCACAACTTGTCATGAGTGATCCAGTCATGTCGATGAGCGTTCGGGCTGTGAATAAACAACTTGTGTTTTACTTTTAGGCTGTCTGAAGGTATGGACAGCTATCAGAGCTACTATACATCACATTAAGAACGATGTACAAATGAAAGTCGGACACAAATATATAATTTAAATGATTTATTCAAGTTTGCAATATGTTGAACAGGCATCCACACAGTAACCTACTTTGTAATGTTCGATACCTCCCTGTAAGCGTCACAATATCCACCTCTCACCCACAACCTCACATACGAGTACTGAATGTGCATCAAAGTGATCTTAGGAAGGCAGATATAGCAAAAGATGAACGTAAACGACAAACGAGGCGATCAACATGGTAAGTCAACAATGGGTCCTCAATGTACACGCCCCGGATTCCTATGACGAAAATAATAGAATTTCGCCAGTTGTCATGACTCAATTTATACTGCAACACCGGTCCTTTTCCTGTTAGGGAAACTGTGGGCTTGATGTCCTGACAGGCTCGAGTTTCTGCAACCTGCACAAACACAAGCTCACTATGATTACAAATGGTGAAATGCAATGTCAAATTACCGAAAAAATACCAGCTCACTAAATCACAACCGCTCAATCCAACTACAAACTACTACCGCGGATTGGGCAGAGAACGAGTCCGAGAAAGTTGCTCCCCCATGTGACGTAATATGACGCGTTTGACGTATGACGTTAATAAAAAGCAGTTTTTAGTAGCAAATTGAGTATTCAAACTTTTTTTTACAACCAACAATTTATTATAAATATGTTGTTTTTCAACCAACTATTTATATAAATATAAGACACTGGAAAATCTAACTATTTACAATATTGAACATCAGAACTTTCAACCAACTATTCATTATAAATGTCAAGACAGTGTCAAGGTCTTTGTCTGTCTTCCAAGACAGTGGGTCTGGCTGCTGTGTAGGTGGGGGTGATGGTGCATGGTGCTGTGTAGGTGGGGGGTACAAGTGCTATACGAGACCTCCTTGCTGGCTGGGTTGATGGTGATGGCTGTGGTGGAGCCTTTGTGCTGAGGTGTATCTTGACCTGGTGGCAGCCGCAGATGGAGGTGGAGGCAGCTGTAGTGATGCTGGTCCTTGGTGGTGATGGCTCTGGTGAAGGCCCTTGAGCCACAATAGATCTTGACCTGGGGGCCGGCATAGATGGATGTTCTGGCTGCTGGATAAACGCCGCCTGTGGACATCAAAGACTAATTAGATTAGACAACAAAGGCTCTACTGCCAGGGTGCATCAAAGGACAGACATCAGAGGCTAATTAGATTAGACAACAAAGGCTGTACTACATGGGGACATTTCACACCTACACGCTATAACACATCACCCCTCACATGGGGGTGTGAGACAGTCTCACGCACAACTTCAAAGAGACTGCCTTAATCAACACAGTGATTAACATCAGAGGCTTATAACACACCGGTGTGATATCACACCAGCCTGTTATAACACCTCAACCCTCACATCAAAGGATTAGACAACAAAGGCGCTACTACAGGGGGGCATTTCACACCTACGTGTGATGACACCTCACCCCTCACATCAAAGGATATCACACCTACGTGTGAATTCACACCTACATGTGATCACACCTCTAAAAAAGGGAGGCGGGACTTAGCTCATTAGCATAATTGGGGGCGGGCCCACCTGTCACTTGTTATGCATACTAATGTGATTGAAAGAGGGTCATTACTACTACTCGCGGCGCTGTGAAGTCATGGCCGAGGATTTGAGACAGCAGCTTCAGAAGGACATCGCGGACTGCGATTGTTTCTCACTGCAATTTGACGAGTCTACAGACGTAAGTGATACAGCTCAGTTGTGCATTTTTATTCGGATGGTGTTTACAGATATTACTGCAAAAGAGGAGATGTTAACAATACATGAAAGAACACATGCGGTGAGAGGACATTTTTCAGTCTTTCAAAAACTTCATAGAGAAGACCCAGCTCCCTCTGTGCAAACTGGTGTCAATCACCACGGACGGTGCGCCCGCAATGGTTGGCCGCTCGAATGGATTTATTGCCAAGTGCAGAGAGGATGATGCTTTCCCCGACTTCCTCAATTATCACTGCATAATACACCAACAAGCATTATGTGCAAAAATGCTTAATATGAAAGAGATAATGGATGTGGCAATGAAGATCGCCTGTTCTATTCGAGCCAGATCTCTTCAAAGACGACTGTTCCGTTCGCATCTGGAGAAGGCTGACTGCGACCATTCTGAGTTGTTGCTACACACTGATGTGTGGCCACTTCCGTATCTCAGTGATCACTCGTGTGAGGCAGTCGCAATTTTTACAGGCTCCCATTACCTGTTAGCGTCTGGAATCTGTTAGCATCTGGCATCTGTTAGCATCTAGCTCTCCTGCTTACAAACATTTAGCCATCCCTGCTTATACAAGTAGTAGTTTTAGTTGTCTGCGGTCTGCGGAGGCCTACTCCAACCTGTCGAGTACGGCTGTGCTGAGGTGGTTTTCCCCCGGAGACGGAGCGAAGAGACGGAGTGAAGCTCCACCTGTTGCTGCCTGCTTTCCACCTGTCTGGTGTCTGCGGAGTCCTGCTCCCACCTGTAGAGTCTCGCCTTATCTTTCTTACAGTGCAGACGCTTTTCTGCTTGCTCCTGCCTCTGCTTACTTTTTATGCTGATTTTCCTACTTTTATTCTCTGAAAACTTCGAGCAGCGGCTCCTGGACATTAACTTATCACTGGGACAGTTCATCTTCGTAAATAGATGGAGGGTTTCAGCCATATTTCAACATTTTTACTACGACCTCAGTCTTACAGTAGCGAGGCCTAGCAAGAGCTAAAGCCTGGTAGGCTACTGCATGCTATTTAGCTTAAGCTAGTTGGTAGCAAAATGCCTCCGTTCTCTACAGATGACTTCCACAAACTTATAGAGAAGATAGCTGTGTTGGAAATGAAAATGCAACAGTTGGAAGTTAACATGGAAGTGAATGGACTATATCGTGGGAATGACACCATATGCTAACTCACAGCTAGTTAGCAGCTACAAGGATTCCAAGGAACAGGAGGGCTGTCTACTGGGTAATAAATCTACAAGTCGTAGTCCTCCCTGGAACTCTCTGGGTGCAAAGCCTAACGGTACCTCCACACAGCAGCTTTTCAAAAATCATGAAAATCTTGGAGCTGGGCGTGTCTGACAGCTTGGGGATTTTTTGCGAGCAATGCGACCAACAATCAATCACATGAATCTCCCGCCCCCGACATACAAAGCAAAAAACCCTGGGGATTTTATGCGAGCAATATATATATATTAGATCAGGGACTCGATTAAAAAAATTAATCTAATTAATTAGAGGCTTTGTAATTATTTAATCGAAATTAATCGCATTTTTAATCAAATATACATATCTGACCTGAGAACAGTGAGAAGCAGTTTCCACATGGATGTGACTCCAAGTGGTCTACAGTCGAGTGCAATCCAGGGAGCCAGGGAGCTGGTTATTCTCTCAGACGTGGACGTACTTATCCTGGCCCTGAAACCAGTCATCTGGTTGAGTGCGGGTTGGGTCAGGGTGTGGTTCCTTGCACTCGGAGTCGGGCTAACGTCCACGCTAGCTGCTACATGCTAGCTGCTACATGCTAGCTGCTACATGCTAGCTGCTACATGCTTTGCATTTAGGTGATACTTTAGGCTTGATGTGCTGCGGTGATATGCACATTCTTTTTTGCATAATTTGCACACAGCCGTGCTCTTATCGACGCTTCCATCCGTCTGTTTTTTAAAACAAAATGTCCCATCCACGGGGCCGACCAAAGCGGTCTCATCAGCTTGTTCGTTCATGTTTGACTATTGTTCACCGTGGTTTGTTGTTGTTTGAAGTCCCATGCTGAAGTCATGAACGATAGTTGGTGCTCCAGTATAATCGGTACGCCTGAAACTCATCCGCTGTGCAAAAATAAGTACGATTAAAATGCGTTAATTTTTTTAACGCGTGAATTTTTGTGTAATTAATTAATCTTAATTAACGCGTTAAAGTCCCGGCCCTAATATATATATAAACAGGCAAAAACCTACCAGTTTCACCCACTGTCTCTGCCACCTCCCTCCATGCCTGGTTCCTCCGGTTTGTATCTCGTTAATAGTTCTGGTTGTAAAGAACCGGGTGATTTGCTACCGTAATTTCTGGTTTGTAAGTAGGGCTGCAACAAACGACTAATTTGATAATCGATTAATCTATCGATTAATGAAACGATTAATCGACTATTCGGACTATTACTGTATGCCTTGCACAATTTCTCAAACACTCTTATTTAGCCATCAACTTTTAGATTTAGCTTGAGGTTGTTTTAGGCATGTGGAAACTAACAATGAAGACAATAAAGATGAATACTTGATTCCAAAATACATATATTATTGAAATAACTTCAATTGTGAACAAAACTAACATTGCTTTTTATTCAAATTAAATAAATAATATTTCACATCAAAAGAAACAGTGTTTTAACAAATCGTATTAATTAATCTGATGACAGAACTGTAAACAGAATAGCTGAAACTTTAACAAACTAAATAATAATATATAATATTTTTATAGCGCCTTTCAGGAAACCCAAGGTCGCTTTACAAGTCGGGTAAGGGGGGGGGAGTAGGGGGAAAAAGGCAGACAGGTTAAGGGGGTGGGGGGGGGGAAGTAGCGGAAAAATAAGTCCGCAAATAACTCTGTTACCTCTAATCATTATGTTTGTATAATGTAGTTAGCTCCGTGTGTTGCTGCTAGCATACATAACACCTGACGTGGAAACGTTACTCGTGGACGGGGCTACAGAGCTACTAGAAAGACAGTCGAACCCGGTGCATTTGTCACGGGTGAGTGAAGGAAGCAGGACCCAAATGCAGATAACTTTTGAGAAACCCTTTATTCCAAGGATAAAGGATAAATGACAAATACAGAACAGAACACTCTCCGGTGAACTCCGTCACCAACAAACAATGACCCAACACTGAACACAGACAGAGACAAGACTAAATACAAGAAGGGGTAATCATGACAACGAGAAACAGCCGGGCAGGGGAGGAGAAACACAAGGACAACAGGTGAACACAATCGGGTAATCAGGGAGGGAAACAGACAGAAAGCTGACAGGCAGGAAATGGGGGTGAACACTTAACACAATAAGACAGGAAACCCAAAGACAAGAAAAACCCCAACACAGACAAAACTACAAACGTGACCTAACATGTGAATTGTGACAGCATTCCTCCGTCTGGATGTGGAGCACTTTTGCTAAATGTTTAGACAAATAGCTCGTGTTACCGCCCTTACATGCTAAACTCTTATTCCACTGTTGGCAACGAGCATTCTCCACATCGAGACGGGTAAAGTTTAACCACCTCGGAGCTCCTGTTCTGAAGTCTTTACACTGGCTTCCTGTGTGTCAAAGAATAGATTTCAAAATACTGCTGCTGGTTTATAAAGCACTGAATGGTTTAGGCCCAAATTACATTTCTGACCTCCTACTAAATTATGAACCATCCAGATCTCTCAGGTCTTCAGGGACTGGTCAGCTTTCTGTCCCCAGAGTCAGAACTAAACATGGTAAAGCAGCGTTCAGTTATTATGCTCCAAATATCTGGAACAAACTCCCAGAAACCTGCAGGTCCGCTGCAACACTGACTACTTTTAAATCCAGGCTGAAGACTTTTCTTTTTGTCACTGCTTTTAATTGAACTATTCATATCTTAGACTGCACTGTAACTTTTATCCATGTATTTTTTCTTTTAATGTTTTAAATTTAAACGTAATTAATTTCTCCATGACATTTATGAGAGGGACTGCTCGAAAGTAGGATATTCGGGATATCCATCGTAGCCAGGGTTTACGATCAGTTTTTAGGTGAGTTGTACTGAGGAACAAGTATCACAGCACCGACGGGTGAAAAATAGTGTTTTGGTAACACGGGGTGTTCAGGTAACACTTAAAGACTTTGTTATGGAACGCAAAGCAGAGTAGGGGGCTAGTACACCCTCCTGAGGGTCCGATTGTGGATGCAATGCGAGCAAAATATGGTGAAAACCGTCTGAAACTCCATGACATTTATGAGAGGGACTGCTCGAAAGTAGGATATTTGGGATATCCATCGTAGCCAGGGTTAACGATACGTTTTTGCGTGATTTGTACTGAGGAACAAGTATAAAATCTCCGACGGGTGAAAAATAGTGTTTTGGTAACACGGGGTGTTCAGGTAACACTTAAAGACTTTGTTATGGAACGCAAAGCAGAGTAGGGGGCTAGTACACCCTCCTGAGGGTCTGATTGTGGATGTCATGCGAGCATAACATAGTGAAAACAATCAGACTAAATTAACAATCGGGACGGAAATGTTCAGATTTCCAAAGGGAGGTTCTGTGAATAAATTAAAAATCAAGAACCGAAATAATTGAACTATTCATATCTTAAACTGCACTGCACAGCTTTTCTTTTTAATGACTGATTTTAAATGCCATTTTCTTAATGTCTTTCATTTTTGTAAAGCACCTTGAATTGCCTGGTGCTGAAAGCTGCTATATAAATAAACTTGCCTTGCCTTGCCTTGCCTTGCCTTGCCTCGCCTCTCCTCGCCTCGCCTCGCCTCGCCTCGCCTCGCCTTGTGCTGAGGAGGTTTTTACCCCGGATACGTTGCGAAGAGACGGAGCGGCTCCACCTGTTGCTGCCTGCTTTCCACCTGTCTGGTGTCTGCGATCTGCGGAGGCCTACTCCCACCTCTAGAGTATGGCTGTGGAGGAGGTTTTTTTAAGATGCCTGTTTTTTTTGTTGCTATTACTGTCAGGAAATGTACAACCTAAACCTGGTCCGCCCACTAGTAGTAGTCAGATCGCTACTCCTGCTGATTTTAAAGCTAGGTCTGGGTTGGGTTTCATCCATTTGAATGTGCGCAGTCTGTTAGGTAAACTAGATTTTGTCCGCATTTGGGCAAGCTCGGAAAAGCCATTGCTGCCAAGTCTCACAGATCACACGATCTCCTCTGTCAACTCCTCTCCTCATTTTGCGAGCCAGAAACGTATAATCATATGGCTTTAAGTATTGCTGTGACAGTTCGTGTAAGGCTGTTGGCCATTGTAGCATCTCATTGATTTTAATCCAGTTAGATACGATTCAGATGCCTATTTTGTTTACTTGATCAGAGTATTGTCGTCACTCTACACTCGTCGATCAGAGCGAGCGGAGTGCATTTTCGCGAGCGGAGCACATTTTCTCATCCGCCTCACGGAGCGTGGAAAGTGAGGGGCAGGGCTGCCTCTCTTCCGTCGGCGTGGATAGGAGGTTTACCTGTGCACCTGTGCTGTTGTGGGGAGGTTTTTCCCGGGAAGTCGCGGAGAGACGGAGCGGCTGCACGTTGTTGTTTGGGCCCCCTTTTTCCACCAGCCCAGTTGTGCTGTGGCAGGGACCTGCTTCCACTTGTCGTGTGCTGCTGTCCTGGCGAGATTTTACCCCAGGGGGCGTAACGGAGAGACCGGAGCGGCTTCGCGTTCGGGCTGCGGCCTGCTTTACACCTGCTGTAGCGGAGGCCTGTATCCACCTGCTCCACCTGTCGTGCTCTACGGTGCCGAGGACGTTTTACCACGGGGATATCGCTGAGAGACCGGAGCGCCTCTACGCCTCGAGCTGGTCCTGCTTCGCCTATCCTGCTGTACTGAGGAGGTTCTGCACCGGGGATATCGCGAGGAGAACGGAGCGCCTCCACATTTCGGACCTGCTTGCACGCCTATCCGGATGCTCTGCTGGTCTGGGAAAATGGCCCATATCGGGATTCTGCTGTGCCTGTTAACTGTTTTGGACTATGAGAAGATCTCTAGTCATTCTGAGAAGACTACTGGATTCAGGTCTGTTCTGCCACCTGCAGTGGGCATCCCCTGCAAAGGTTCGGATGTGTTGCTCAAACAATTACCGGTTGCCTTGTCACAGTCAATCTGCTCGACAAAATATGTTTGTCTTTTTTATTTTCCTGCGTTGATGGTTCTTCAGGACTTTTCCGGTGTTTCTAAATTAGATGACAATGTATGTGTGTCATTTAAGAGGAAAAGATGCCTGTTTTTGTTGTTGTTATTACTGTCAGGAAATGTACAACCTAACCCTGGTCCGCCTAGTAGTAGTAGTCAGATTGCTACTCCTGCTGATTTTAAAGCTAGGTCTGGGTTGGGTTTCATCCACTTGAATGTGCGCAGTCTGTTAGGTAAACTAGATTTTGTCCGTATCTGGGCAAAATTGACTAACGCTGACGTCATTGTCTTATCTGAAACATGGCTAAATAAGTCTATTTTGGCCTCTGACATTGCCTTAAATGGTTTTAATGTGTATCGTACCGACCGGCCTAATAAAGGTGGTGGCGTTGCAATTTATGTTAAGAATAAGTTCAGTGTAACTACATTAGTTTCCAAATCGATCAGTAAGCAATTTGAATTTTAGCCTTAAATATAGAAGTGGCAAAGGGTCAACAGGTCATGGTGGTGGGCCGCTACAGACCCCCCTCAGCTGTCAAAGACTCCTTGTCTTCACTAGCAAATCTTTTATCACAACTAGACTACAAGGACATTGTGCTACTTGGAGATTTTAACTGGCACTGGTTAACTGCAGTGTCAGAGGATTTTAAAAACCTTTGTATCTCATTGAATGTTACTCAGATTGTGGACAGTCCTACTCGCCCAAATATTAAGTCCCCTAATAAATCCTCCCTAATTGATCTCATTTTAACTAATGTTCCCCATAAATATTCTTCTGCCTGGTCAAGTTAGATGCTGCGTATCACAGTGCACTGAGATTTGTGACAAACTGTAAAGCATTAACCCATCACTGTACCCTGTATGCAAGGGCTGGTTTGCTTTCACTAACTGTACGGAGGCTCAGTCACTGGTACATTGTTATATACAAAGCCATGTTAGGGAAACTTCCATCTTATATCTGCTCCCTGATCTCACGGAGAATTGTAAGTGGCTACTGCCTGAGATCGAATGCTGTGGTTTTATTAAATGTGCCAACTGCTAGGACTGTCTTAGGGAAGACAGCTTTTAGATGCGCAGTTCCTCTGTCTTGGAATAGTCCATCCATCCATCCATCTTCTCCCGCTTATCCGTGGTCGGGTCGCGGGGGTAGCAGTTCCAGCAGAGAGCCCCAAACTTTCTTTTCCCTGGCGACATCAACCAGCTCTGACTGGGGGATCCCAAGGCGCTCCCAGGCCAGCGAAGAGATATAATCCCTCCACCTGGTCCTAGGTCTACCCCTTGGTCTCTTCCCAGCTGGACGTGCCTGGAACACCTCCCTAGGGAGGCGCCCAGGTGGCATCCTAACTAGGTGCCCGAACCACCTCAACTGGCTTCTTTCGACGCGAAGGAGGAGCGGCTCAACTCCGAGTCCCTCCCTGATGACCGAACTTCTCACCTTATCTCTAAGGGAGACACCAGCCACCCGGCGGAGGAAACCCATCTCGGCCACTTGTATCCGCGATCTCGTTCTTTCGGTCATGACCCATCCTTCATGACCATAGGTGAGGGTAGGAACGAAAATGGCCCGGTAGACAGAGAGCTTTGCCTTCCGGCTCAGCTCCCTTTTCGTCACAACGGTGCGGTAAAGCGACTGCAATACCGCTCCCGCTGCTCCGATTCTCCGGCCCATCTCACGCTCCATTGATCCCTCACTCGAGAACAAGACCCCGAGATACTTGAACTCCTTCACTTGGGGGTAAGGACTCATTCCCTACTTGGAGTGGACAGTCCATCGGTTTCCTGCTGAGAACCATGGCCTCAGATTTGGAGGTGCTGATCCTCATCCCAGCCGCTTCACACTCGGTTGCGAACCGATCCAGTGAGTGCTGAAGGTCGCAGACCGATGAAGCCATCAGAACCACATCATCTGCAAAAAGCAGTGGTGCAATCCTTAGTCCACCGAACTGCAGACCCCCCCCCCCACGACTACGCCTCGAAATCCGATCGTCATTGTTTTATCAGAAACATGGCTAAATAAATACATTTTGGCCTCTGACATTGCCTTAAATGGTTATAATGTGTATCGTTCCGACCAGCCTAATAAAGGTGGTGGCGTTGCCAGTCCGTGGCGCAAATACGCTCCGACCGCGAGCATGAAGCGGTGGACGCGGCGCGAATCATGCGATTGAGGCGATTGAACTGTGCCCCGTCAAACGCGAGAGTTACATTTGTTCAACTCGAGCGTCAAATTCACGTGACGCGTTCTCGCGGAGGCCAATCAGCGGTGAGGATCTCAGCCTGCCGTTACTGACGTTCAACCAGAAAACATCAGCCATTAGCTGTTAGCAGTTAGCACACAGAGATCACAGCTCCTCATATCTGTTCAGAAACTGTACAAAAGTTAAACAAGTACAAACCACAGACTGTCTGTGTCATGGCGAATACAGTCGCTGGTTTATTTATGTCTGTAGGCCGTTGTTATGAGTGTGGAGTGAGCATATTCAACGTGAGCTTAGACTGGTCGACCCAATCTCCATTCAGAAAACAAGTATTTTAAAAGGTTTTTCGCCTGCCGTCTTGTCTGCAGACTTGTCAAGCATTAATTCATGGTTTGTACTAACCGGTTGTAGAGGCTAAGTCAACGCGTTAAGCCTCTGAGTATCCGCTTTGTGGGTGTAATTGACGCACACCTTGTTTGCTGCCGAATAAAAGTCAGAAACCAAGTTTCCGGTTCGAAACAGTCCAATGATTTCCCTTTTTACTGGTTTCTTTCCATCATTCACTACACGATATTTATATTCATGATACAATACCTTTTGCTTTATTTGTAATCCCGTCTTTGTGTGTGTGCTCCGTGTGTGCTCCTTGTGTGTGTGTTCTCCGTGTGTCATCCGTGTATGTGTGTTCTCCGTGTGTGGTCAAAAACTGTATGGCCTTCCGGCGGAACCTCTCACCAACAAACATAGGTTCCTACATTTATACCCACAGATGTTAATTGGCTCCTACACCGGTATCAGTATGTTGTTACGTCGGCATCATTTAGAAACGTGCATTACAATTTAATCTCGGTAAAATATGTTCATTTTGTTGTAGTTGTAGCTGCCGAGCCAGCGCGCCTTGTTTGAATTATGCGAGTAAACACAGCTGGCAGACGCGGTGAAACTCGAGCAATTAGAGCGAAGCGAATATTCGCATTTTGTCTGGTGTGAACGCACAATTAGACTAGAGCGATGCGATAGGAGCGATTAGAGCGAAGCGAATATTCGCATCGCGTCCGGTGTGAACGCAGCATTAGTAGGCGGAGTCGGCCACTAATGGCTCGACAATGACGTCAGAGTTCGACTCCCGCCTGCTCCAAATAAGGGCAAAGAGGCGGAACTGAGGCAGGACCTCCTGCCACCGAGCTGGAAGTTCCAGAGCTAGCTGAAGCTACCAAGCTAAGCTAACATGCTCCCCATCTGCACACTGCCGTCACATTTTACGTTTCTAAGGTAAGCGGACATGAAAATATTCAGCAAAACTATAAATAATAATAAGTTATTGAGTTTTTAGCATAATACTTCAGAATCTTAAAATCCCTTAACTTTTGTATGTAATTGTGCTAAATTAAACACTGGAATCAAGCAAATATTAATATGATTGCATGACATTAGTTATTTATATTTTGATATCACTTAATTATATGTTTAATACATTTAAGTCAAACTAAGGTACATGTGATGGTAGCTAGTTAGTGCTCTTACCTGTGAGGCCTCCTCCAAACAGCATAATATCCAGACTGTATCATTAAAACTAAGTACCAGTTCTAGATCCTTGACTTTAGACAAACAATTCAAAAGACAAAATGTATTTGAAGACCAATCTTTATTTGAATGTGCCTCTTAACCTGAGATATTAGTTATACAGTAATAGTATTGACAATCTAAAAAAACTGAGCAACTCAACAGTCAACTTTATATTTCTTATTGTCTACTCTAAAGCATTTATTATTTTCATTTTCCCCTCTCATATTCAGTGTGGACGGATTGAAACAGCGTGGTGTCCAGAGGGCTGCAGAGACTTCAGGGAGAAACCTCCGTGTGATGGATGTCCTGTCTGTTGGTTTGGAGAGGACTGAGGGTCTTTCCTCAGCGAGGAGGACCAGGCCTGATGGAGGAGGACCAGGCCTGATGGAGGAGGACCAGGCCTGATGGAGGAGCCCATGCCAAGTCTGTCACTTTATTTGACAAAATGTGTTTACTAATACATTTAATAGGTTTACACCTTCTGTCCATATGTGCTTTTTATTTAAAACATGTTTGATTAACTTTTGGTTCACATTTCAATAAATTGTATCTCCTTTCGTCCTTTATTCTTACTGAAAATGTTAGATTACACATTCACATATGACTGAAGATTGGCCCCATTTATTTGTGATGTTTCAAACTCTGCGGTACAAGGCACAAGTATTGTGAAGCTCATAAAGTGAGGCAAATAGAAATAATCAGCTGATGGAGTGTAGATGTGGAAATAGGTGCATTCGATCAGCTGACTGTGTTTTCACAATAAAAGTAGTTTCTTAGTGAATGTCCTGTACTGGTCTTAAAATCTCATAACATCAGCTTTTAATGTTCCTCTTGGATGTTCTTCTTGACCCTCGAAGAAGGAGAAAATGTCGTGTCTTTCAGGCATGTCCTTTCCTAACAAAAATTACAGGAAACATAAAACATATTATTGCAGAAGAAGTGTGTTATTTATGAAAGCGATGTGTTTGTTTGTTTAGGGGCTGTACATATAATTATTTTGTAATTGTAATGTTTTTTTTATTTCAACAGTGAGCCACAAAGACAATCAGATTATGAATGAACAGTATGAAGTTCATCAACATTGAAATATATTTTATTATCAAAATAATATTTAACTGTTATCAAAACATAGTGCAACTGTAGAAGCTTGCTCGGTTGTCTCACTGAAAGAATAACTTTTACCACGTTTTTTACAGACAATATTGAGAGATAAATAGTAGCAGTTCTCACTATGTGTTAAATATCTTTGCCTTCAATACATTAAATTAGAAAGCTGACAAAGTCATATTGCTTGTTAACATCTAAATGTAACTTTTTGCATGGAAAAAACACTCAACTTAACTGATGTGTAGGTGATCTAGTATTTAGTATTGTTTAATGGAATGTATATCAGTGTATTAAAGTCAATACTTCATTTATTTAAACCATTATCTTTCTTGATTCTTTGTACAGTATGAAAAAAGAGTCTTTGTACCTGTGCTTAAGTTCACTGCTGTGAGGAGTCCAGTGCTGTCTCTCACTCTCTGGTCCAGCCTGTCTGCATCACCTGGACACCTTAAACAAACAGATATATATGTAAAGTACCATGTATACAAACAACATAACTTATTCTCTTCTGTTGAACATGTGGCATTGTGTATTGTCAGGGTCCTTTTTATTTTACTGTAACTTTGGAAGTTGTGTTACCAATGCTTACTGTTTATTTGATACCCATTTGGTAATGCAATTAATAAAAACAACAAGGTTTGGGTTCGTTCTTCAGATGACTGTGACGTTAACGTGTAAACTCAATAATGAACTCCAGCTCAACCAACCATATTGTAATATCTAAGTAATCATCTTGAAATATGACATTAATAATTGTAATATACACACATCTTATTGTGAGGTTGATTTCACATACACTACTTCGACATTAGCTTGTCTACATACTTGAGCATAGCCAATTTAAATGAACCTTATCAATGCATACAGTTCCTACCTACATGATAAAATATCTCTCTAAGTTACAAGGATGACCTTATTTTATCAACCTCAAACAGAAGCCGTTTGTTCTACCGTATTATCCCACTTAACGCTTAACACTATGTCTATTTCGTTTTACCTTTATATATACAGTCTATGATTTTAATTTGGAGGCTACGATTAGCATCGTTAGCACCAATGTAGCTACCACTCGCTTACACGCTAACCCAAGCCTTAACATTCATTACGTAGCTGATTAAAATCATTAACACATAAATAAAGTACTTGAATTTCACTTACCGCAAATAGTCCAATATATAAGCATGAAGAACAAACAAACACGGCCGGGGTCAAGTTGTGTTCCCTGGATGAGCTGAGCAGGCAGAGTCCCTGTAGCTTCACGGAGCAGCTAGCAGAGAGACAAGAAGCTAGCAACAGCAGTCACTTGACAGAGCTGTCACTCAATGTGACCACGCCCTAATTTATGCAAACACTTTAAGACCTAATATAAATAAAAGGGTTGCGTTAGAAAACAATTCACTCACAGATTCATAATCATGAAGGTGCAATCTAACATCCATAATAATATGTATTGCATCCAGGGGTAGAAACATGTTTTTTCTGCTGTAAAGTTGGGCATTTTAACATGGGGGTCTATGGAAATTGCTCCTTTCTGCAGTCATCGCCTATCGGCCAATATATGAACTGCAGTTGGTGGCACTTCCGTATTGGCGTCCCGGCTCTTCCCCAGAGTTTGCCGCTTGATTTAAACAGTCCTTCGGCGCCACTCGATGATGTAGTATACTTGAAACGGCCCATCTCTGTGAGTTACTGTGAAGAGCTTGTTGGTCCCTCTGTACATTCACAGAGGGCCCACTATAGTAACTCAATTAGAGTGTAATGTCAAATGACGGTACAATTGACCAATCATATCTTCCCTCTAAATGGGTGGGCTTTATTTTCGCGGACTTTATGACAAGTTCCGCCCGCTGTGAAGTCTATGCAAGTGGTGCAGTGACGCATCCTAAAACCCGGAAGTAAGCTGCACTCGGATTCCCTCGACAAAAAAGCAATGAGATTTCTCCATAGGATTTTGGAAAATAGCTGGAAATAAGGTCTGTGGAAAACGAACCTGTTAGATAAATGCACGTTTTGTTCAGTCGGATAATATCCACATGTCTACCCTACTTTTATTATTTTCTAATCATAAATCTAATCGATAGATTTATGATGGATAGATTTATGGTTAGCATAAGTTCGTTCATGATGGCTCATGTCAGTGATAGTGATGACATCGTTGCGAAATTATTAACCGAGTCATTTTCAAGATTGAGTTACAATGATACATTGGAGTGGCAAAGGATCAGCTGAATGACCCGCCATTAAGTGCATCATCCAAAAGGACAGGAGGATGGACTTTGTGTTTATGTGATTTGATCATCAAAGGTAGGCCTAAGTCATTTTCAATGTGGGCCGCCGTGCCGACTTAATTCATTTGTAATTGTTACTTGGCTGTGGGTGCCCTGTCATGATAGGTTGTTGTGCACCGACAGAAATGCTAGAGAGGTTCAGGTTCATGTTGTTTTATGTTTGTTTTCTCACTCACCAATTATCTCTTATTCCAGGCTTCCTGATTGTTTTCACCTGGCATCCTTTCTGTGTCTCCTGTGCTCATCAGCATCAGTCCCGCCCCTGATTGTTCCCACCTGTTTCTCATTGTCATGTGTATAAATTCCCCTGTCTCCCAGTGTTCCTTGTCAGTTCGTATTGTCTCTTGAAAAATGTGTTTCCTCACTACGTGAGCTTCATTTTATAGTATAGTAGTATAGTATAGTATTCGTTTATTAGTCCCCAAGGGGGAAATGGGTTGCAGCTAGTGATGGCAAAATTAAGCTTTGAATGAAGCATCGAACCACTTGGACAATTGTGTCGGAAATAGGTTCATTTCTCGAAGCTTCAGTTACAGCGACCTCTCCTGGCGAAGTGCAAGGCTGCAGTGGGTTTAACGTATCTGGAAAAATATTCGATGCACACACACACTAAGACTGAATATCATGTTCTATTTGCAATTAACGATTGATAATTGTGTGTATTGGGTTATTGAGAAGAGACGAGAGAGTGCTGGACATTTTTTTGGGAGGAGAGGGCCTTTTATCAGTTATTAAAGTTGAAAAGCAATGATTAAAATACATCCATTCCGGGCTTTGAACCAGCTGCGCGGAGGACATCGCCGCATTCGGGCCGCCGGCTGTACCCACTGGGCTATCTATTCCTTTAAATATTTAACTGTTTTTATTAGTGCTGTCAAAAGTATCGCGTTAACGGCGGTAATTTTTTTTTTTTATTAATTGCGTTAAAATATTTAACGCATTTAACGCATGTGCAGAATGGCCCGCCCCATATGTGCCACCAGTAGCAGCGCCAGGGTATGGCTAGGGTAGGCTACACCCATACCAAGAAATGGCTTAGCCCCACCATGAAAAATGATGTTAAAGTAAGCAAAATAAAGTCTGCCAACTCGCGGAGTAAATTGCACAGACAGCAGTTAGTAAGATTGATTTCAGTAGCCACGGTTTTGAAAACTTTTGTCACGTAGTGATGTCTTCTCAATAGAACATCTTTGATAACGGCGTGGTGTTGTTGCAGGAAGTCCCGACGGAGAATACTTTTGCTGTAGTACAGGGCAGAGCCATATAATAGTAATAATATGGCTCTGGTACAGAGGTGCACATAACTGGTATGCAGCCGGTTATGTGCGTAATCTGAAATGCGTACCGTCACTTGTGTCACAAAGCGCATTTGCGTAGTACTTGTGAAGCTTTTCCAGAAGGCGGTTAGTACGTCGGTACGCAAATCTAACCGATCACCGGACGACAGAGTCGGTCTCCGTGTGCACAGACAGGGCTGCTGTTAACGTCGGTCTGTACAACGGAACTGTGCCAAAACTATGCCAACCGGCTGCGGAGGGAGACTCCCCCCTTCACTGGAGAACTGTGCTAAAACAGCTGATCACAACGTTCACCCCCCCCCCCCCCCCTCTGTCGTGTGATAGGTGTGTGGGTTGTCTTTCATTTTGACGTGCATAAAAATGTTATAATAAACATACATACTGTATGTTAAATGGATATATCCGCCTTCTTTCATTTATCTTTCCATTCCCACAACAATATACATAAATAAATGTCATATTTTGGACATAGTTCGAATGGTGATTAATCATGATTAATTAATTTTTAAGCTGTGATTAATCTGATTAAAAATTTTAATCGTTTGACAGCCCTAGTTTTTATATTACTGATAATTGTCTTTTTGTTCACAATTTCCCCACATTTTGAAGTGTTTCCCGAGCCAAAACGACCTATCTTTCTTCCTCTATAATGATACTACAATTCAAATGCAATACCAACAACAACTCAACAGCAACAACACAAACTACGACAACAACCCACACATTGCGCATTGTTTAGAGCGGTCATAAAGTGTTGAAGCACTCAAATTCAAAACTGTTTAAACCTGTCACCTGATAAGTGATTCATTCAGGAAATGAAGCACTTGCTGCTTCGGACGTCATATGTCACGTGATTTGAAGCAAGCTTCGAAGCACTGCTTCTATGGAATAGGAAGTCCAGGGTTGAAGCTCCGTTCGAAGCTTCAGTGTCAAACTGCCATCACTAGTTGCAGCACATCACAGAGGCATTTAAAAAGTTAAGACAATACATCACTGACAACAACATAGACACAGATAAAAAACAAACAGACATAAGAAAACCAGATATCGGCAGACATGACAAGGGGCCTATCATGTCATTTTTTGTTCTCTATTTTTGTTATCTCGGCTAGAGATTTGATAGTTACCTTTTTTTTGTTGTTCAATTCTGTATTTGGAAAATAAAGGATCTTACAAATACTTTACCTCTGTCTCCCGTGTCGTGCAATTGGGTCCTACATCCTAAGTGTCTGAGTTCGTAACATAGGTGTTTAGCTAAATTGTGTTGTTTTGTGTGGTAGAGGGTCGCTGTCATTGATGCGTTTTGCACCCCGGGCCGCTGTTTTGATATTCCACTGAAGTATACGCTGTGACGTAATAACTCTTCTTTTTTTTGAGGGAAGGGGTGGGGGTCAGAGGGCCTATATAAAAGTCACGGCTCGCCACTGTACATGAACAACATTCCAATCCCATAACGTCATACCACCAGGAACTGTCTTACTGTTGCAACTAACTTAGTTATCACAGATGTGTAGGTCACTTTCTCATGACCCATTAGGAGTCTTCCTAACTTTCTCAGAGTATACATTTCAGAATCTCACCCACTGTAATATATATACAGGCGGTTTTAGATATATGGATGGGGAAAACACATTGTATTATATAGAATTATCATAACAAGGAAAAAGTAGCATGTTTTTTTAGGAAAATGGAGCAACTATTGAAATACACATAACTGCTTGTAATATGATGATTGACAAGTTGCTGCCACACACAGATCTTCACATCCTGTAAACAACAGGCCGTCAAAACAACACTTGATTAATATGATATAACTTACCCAAAAACAAAGAGAACAAGGGGGCTGGGGCTGTTGCACCACTTGCACAACTGGTAAACATTTTTCGGAGAATACATTCGCATTTAATATTTACAGTTATTAATATTGCCATGTCCTTCTCTTATCCTCCTCCATGTGATCGTCATGCTTTGTTTGCATGATTTAAATGCATGTGCCGATGTTTATTTGTTTATTGGTCAAGGCTTGAACATTGACCCATGTTCAACATTGACTCATCCATACTGTCAGCAATGCAGCCCCCTGCACTAATTTAACACATGACTTTCTTGCAGACTTGCAGGTCAGAGTGGACTCTGGAGTTCAACCCATTAGAAACTGTGAATAGACTGAATCCAACTATACAGGTTATAATAGGGATATAGACGTATTTAAATCTGTTCATGTGTGCGCAGCCGGCTCATTTACCTGATTCCAGTCTTAAGTGTGGACTGGTATTTGTAGAGGTGCAAGTTCCCCTCATGGGCACTGCCGAGATGCCCTCGAGCAGGGCAACGAACACCAAACTGCACCTAATTGCTCGATAGAAAAACATTGAATGATTAAGTACTTTTCTCCTGATTTGTGTTTCACATATGTGACGGCTGTCGCCTCTCCGGGACTGGTCATTCTGTTTTGCTGTTTATGTATGTAAATGAGCTGTGTAGTTGCCCCAACGTCATTGGCTGCCATCTCCTGGTCCGCCTCCGAAGACACTGATTGGAGCACGCCAGGCTCGACACACTCCAATCCCTGTGCAGCCCCAGCGCACACCTTCCGGAGATGACTACAAAGCCTGGGGACACCTATCACTCGGGACGGGAGGCTCTGCTGCAATCAGACGCCTCACGCATTTTGCTCCTGTGTCGTGGACATTTCAGACTTGAGATAGTAGACCGCGTTTGACTCTTGTGATCCGTGTTTAGTGTTGTGTGTTTGGTGTGTTTGGTGTGTTTATACATGTGTTTAGAGTAGCGTGTTGAGATATATGTTTAGAGTAGCGTGTTGTGTTTCCCCTTGCAAGCTGCATTTCCCTGTGGCCTCCTTACATTATTAGTGATTGGTAGTGATTACAGGTGTGGAATTAGGCTCACGTTTAGAGTCCTCCTGTTATTAGCAGTTTACCTGTGCCCTTTTGGCTCCTTTGTTTGGCTTAGGCTACATTTGCTTTCATTTTGTTTTACACCTTTTTGTTATTCCATTGAACCCTATTATAATTAATTACCAAAACCATCTGATGTGTGTTGCCTTCCTCATCCCTAGTGGGTTCGTAACAACATAGAAAATGTTCGTTATGAAATTATATATACACTGTAAAACAGTTCATGTCAGTTTAACTTGCAAGTGAAAGTCCACCTGCTGCCTTGAAAAAGCAAATCAAGTCAACTTGAGGACAATCTTTGTTTCAACTCATTAATGCAAGTACATCTTGTTGATATGACTTAAAGGTTCTAGTTGTATTAACATTGTTTTGTAAGTTGTCTAAGTTGATTTAACTTTATACTTAGAGTTGAAACAACTACCAATCTTACATTATTAGTGCAAGAAAACTTTATTTACCTAGTAAACTCACATTTCAGAATTATAATAACTCACACTTTCAAGTTCTATATTTATATAACTCATCATTTCAAGTTAGGAAGATTGTAATAATGCATTTGTTTCAACTTAGATCTATTAGTTGTATTGACTTCGGATAGCAAGTTTAAATAAATAAATAATAATTCTTGCAGCGCATTTGTTCAGATATATAACATTTATTTAAAAACAAAATTGTTATACATCAACTTATACCCAAAATGTAATTGGCAATAGGCCAGATGAAAAAAGAGAAATGGCAAAGAATGAACCATACAATAAACTTTCATGACTAAAAAGATTATTTTCAAACATTTAGTTCAGGAAAACATAAGGGTTTACCAACTCTTTGTCTTCTTTTTTTTTTTTTGGCCTGCTGACCATACCCGAGCTGCGTAGAGTGCCAAACTGTGGCACTCTATTGTACAAACTGGATACACAAACTATGTTTGTTGGGTGAACAATAGATGAACAATGTTAGTTGAACAATGTAGGAGACCCCAAAAACAGGTTCCTTTCAATAAGGGCTTGGAATGTGCATTCATTTGTTAACAATCTCAGCAGCTGCGTTCATATCTGACCTGCACTTTACAAACTACACTGCTGAAAACAAGAACAATATGTAGACTAACAGTCCAAAACAGAAACTCCCTTCTTCCAGGAGCTATGACACAGTCATTTGTTTAAAGGTGATATCTCAGCAGTTTATTTCTGAGTCAATGGATTCTTGCGGAGCACTGGTCTGGTTTGATGGTCATGATGACCTTTTGAAGGAACTCAAAATATTATTTCATGTTGCGGGGGTATTCGAGGTTGAGGCAGTAGATTGCCCTCATTCACATGGTGAAGCCTGTGGGCACATCTCGGAGTAGGATGATCTTCTCTTCTACCACCACAGCCACATTAAAGACTTCCAGAGGAAATGAGTCAAGCAGAGGGCCTTCATGTCCCATCAACAGTCCAACCTGCATTCCTTTCAGGAACACACATCAAGGGTTTCTCCATGAGCCTAATAACAAAGACACATACATCTTAATTGACTGTTCCAAACTTGAAAGAAAAACACGACAAATTGCAAGGTCATCACTTTTTCAGTCATTATTGCAATTCCTTAATTAACAATAGTAATACTTAAACAATACACAATATTGTAACAATGAGCATTATATTGGCTATGGCAAAACCTCAAATTAAGCGAGAGAAAAGTAAATGTAGATTATATAGTAATATAGTGACTTACATCACACATCCTGATAACATTGGAGGAATCCTCTGCAATAAATATTGGAAGACCGAGTAGGGCAGCCGTTCTTCTGTTCTGGTTTGTGTCCTCCAGGGGGGGAAAATACAAGGGTAGGTAAATATGATAGCCAAGCTAGAATCCTTATCTTTGCACATTTTTGGTAATAGTTTCTCTGTTAAATACTTGCCTCTTTCTGAAGACACTGCAGAACACCACGCATGGTCAACCAGATGCTACAGCAGCTTTGTAAGCCTCCAACAGACTTGGAACCATGGCATCTAGTCCTTCCAGGAAATATTTCAGCAGGTTTTTGGTGACAATTCTGCTGAACTCGGCACATAGCTAAAACAGAGAAATGACAGGAGTGAGAGAAAAATAAGAGCACCATGTAACAGATGTAGTAATTTAAAGAGAGGAATCCAAAACATAATGGCAAGAAATAGTAGCCCTATGCTTTATGTTGTTGAAGTATAATATCCTATAGTCCAGTAATAGTAGTTGTACCACATTGAAAGTCCTCAATTATAATGAAATGATGGAGTATATGATATTATACTCCATTACTTATGTAATAGTATTATCAGCAACTTAAAGGTGGGATAGCTATGTAATTTTGGAGAAACCAGCTCGAGTGTGCTAGAATTTGAAAGTAAGAACACCCTTCATGCAGATCTAGATCCCTCCGCTTCACGTCGGGATCCTGATGAGCCTGTCGGGTGTTATTTTCCCCATAATGACCGCGTCGCTGCACATTATCCCATACCTGTTGTGGCGTCATCCATACATTAGATTTAAACTCAAGCGCTAGTGCTATCCCTCTCTCTACCCCTCTCTCTATCCTACACCCCACCCAGCTCCCGACGCTCTCTCATCTGCTCTTGGATGCTGAAGTAACGTGTTATAGCAGAAAAGTTCAATACAGCGTATTTCTGGTATATTCATTTGAATGTCACCTGATAAGAAGTGTGTTGAATTATGTTATCACTAATATATGTGTGTTTTTATATATTCATGTGTGTTAAACTTGAATGGACAAGCCAATTGTTTCCTCTTAAATTATAGAGAGGTTTTTTATATATTCCTAAAATAATGTCCCATTTTGGGTAAAAGTAGATTAGCGCAAATGGTCTTTTCTCCCACTTTTGTGTTAGAATCGAAAGGTGATTTTTTGGCTATTTGTGAGTAGGTAAGGTACAGTATAACCTGTGATTCTGCCTTGAGTAAAAAGATTACCCGTATCTTTCAGGAGGAAATATGTGTGTGCAGATGTTAGTTAATGATTCATATCCTACAGGACCCCTAGAGAGGCCAGGAGATGATTGAGTCACACGTTAAAGAGACAAAGGTCCTTCTGACTAATCAATAGATGTATTCATTTTGAGTGAGCAGACTTTGGGATGGAAGGAGGTTCAGATAAGGCCTAAGGGGATAAGAACAGTTAACCTTTGTTAGTTAACTAATTATATGGATGTCATGAGACAAGGACGTTTAAAACATATACAAATGCAGCTTTCAGAGAGGAAAACATGTGACCTTTGTGTGATAAGCTACATGATAAGATGTGTATTCATTCTGTCACAGAGTCCTCTGTCTGTAAGATTATACTACTCCAAAGCATTGATTGGGGGATCTTCCTGAGGGCAAAGTGACAAACACACACACACACACACACACACACACACACACACACACACACACACACACACACACACACACACACACACACACACACACACACACACACACACACACACACACACACACACACACACACACACACACACACACACACACACACACACACACACACACACACACACACACACACACACACACACACACACACACAGACACTGTAAGGAGATGGAATCAACAAACTGCTGACTCATTGCCTGGGGTCCCGCCCAGGAGTGAAACTGACCAATGGAAAACTGCCAACTCACTGGCTAGCTCGCCCAGAAGTGAACTCGCCAATAACAAATAGCTAGGGAGGAGCAGCGGACATAACTCCTCCCCACCTGTGTATACATATCATGATATTCTTATGCTTGATGCCCTTCTGACCAGCTGCGTAGCTGTGGGTGGGCCCGGGTGGGCCTGGGCCCACCCACATGCACGTCTGGCCCACCCACAGCCAATCAGCGCTTCATAGCGCAGAGCCGGGAAGCCCAGAAGGAAGTGCCACAAACTGCAGTTCATCTAGTGGCCGACAGGGGATGGATGCAAAAAGGAGCAATTCCCATAGACCCCCATGTTAAAATGCCCAACTTTACAGCAGAAATAAACATGTTTCTAGCCTGGATCCAATAAAACTTATTCTGGATATAGTTAGATTCCACCTTCATGACAATGGAATAGGGAGTGCATTTTTTTACCGTGAGTTTTTATAGTAAGTAAAGTAACTTTTCCCGTGAGTGAATGAACGTATTATTTCTTCTTGAGGTCTGCAGTTTAGCGTGTACACATTTGCTGAATATGAAAACACTCAGTGTGTGCCCACTGTGCGACTGTCAAGGATAAACAACCTGTGCCCCTGATATATGTTGTATGTATTATTGCTACACAAACATTACATTGCAGTTTAAGTGTCGCCAACTCCGTTTAAGAGATCTATCCCCGTCTGTGTGCGAGGGGGCGGGGCAGTTTACACACACGCAGCTGCTACATGCAGCAACACACACACACGGAGGAGATGGTGGAGAGAACGCGCTCCGAGGTGTGGTTAAACTATAGCCGTGTCGAGGTGGACGATGCTCGTTACCTAAAGTGCAATAAGAGTTTAGCATGTCAGGGCGGTAACACGAGCAATGTGTCTAAACATTTAGCAAAAGTGCTCCACATCCAGACGGAGAAATGCACCGGGTTCCACTGTCTTTCTAGCAGCTCTGTAGCTCCATCCACGAGTAACGTTTCCACGTCAGGTGTTATGCTAGCAGCAACACACCGAGTTAACTACATTATACAAACATGGGTTATGATTAGAGGAAACTGAGTTATTTATTTTGTTAAACTTTCAGCTATTCTGTTTACAGTTCTGTCATCAGATTATTTAATACGATTTGTTAATACATTGTTGTTTCTTTTGATGTGAAATATTATGTATTTAATTTAAATAAAAAGCAATGTTAGTTTTGTTCACAATTTGTTAAGTTAGTTTACCTTATTTTTTTCTCCAAAATAACCGATAAAAGTAATGTTAAAGGACCGGATCGATAAGACATAGACATACTTTATTGTCATTTCAACAAGACACAGTGTACTATTACAACGAAATGTCGTTGTACTGCTGCAGGAACAGGACAATATAACAACTTGCTAAAATTGTACATATAAATAAATAATAGTGACGTGGTGCTGATAAAATTAAAGATAAAGTGTGCATTTAAAATATAAAGACTTACTATACATATAAATAAAATAGACATACTATAACAAATATGTGCTCTTTACATAATAATGTAATCTTTATGTTACTGGTCTGCTTGCTGTTCAGCAGTCTGATGGCTTGGGGGAAAAAGCTATTGCAGAATCTGGCTGTTTTGCTCTTAATGCTGCGGAGCCTCTTGCCGGAGGGCAGCAGAGAGAACAGAGCGGTGAGGATGAGCGGGGTCTTTAAAAATGTTCTGGGCTTTTGTCAGGCAGCGTTTCTGAGCGGTGTCTCTGATGGGAGGGAGAGAAACTCAGATGATCTTCTCTGCTGTCCTGACCACTCTCTGCAGAGACTTCCAGTCTTTGGCGTTGCAGTCTCTCGACCAGATGGAGATACCGCTGGTCAGCACGCTCTCTGTGGTTCCTCTGTAGAACGTGGTGAGGATGGGAGGGGGGAGCTGTGCAGGAAGTGTAGGCGCTGCTGTGCCTTCTTAAATAGTGATGTAGTGTGAGTGGACCAGGTCAGACTGCTTGTGATATGCACCCCCAGGAACTTGGTGCTGGCTGTAGTCTTCACTGCTGTGCCGTTGATGTGGAGTGGTGGATGACAGTGCTTTTTGTTCCTGAAGTCGACAATGATCTCTTTTGTTTTATCGACATTCAGGATCAGGTTGTTGGTGTTACACCAGTCTGTCAGATGTTTCACCTCCTCCCTGTAGGCATGTTCGTTGTTGTCCCTGATGAGTCCCACCACTGTTGTATCGTCCGCGTACTTTATGATGTGGTTGGTACTGAACCTGGAGCATAAGCATAAGCATAAGCGCTATCGATAAAAGTAGTAGTACCGTTAAAGCCTTAACGATACCCATCCCTATGTGGATGTCAGTTTTACACACATTCTGAGGCTGCCGTGCCTATATTTTTTGTTTTCACTGCTAATGTATGCTTATGTTCTATTAGTGCATTAAAAAATCATTAATGAAGTTTCAGCTCAGACCCCACGCTTAATATGTCTCCCATGGCCCACCTACATTTCTCCAGGCCCACCCACACAATAATTCCTGGCTACGCCACTGCTTCTGACTGACCGTCTCCGATATCTGTATCGCACGGTAGTAGAATTAAGCCCAGAGTAATCTGTATTTGTGTATTGTTGTCTTTTACCATTACAACAGATTATTGTTTAACTTGTATCCTGGTGCTTTTAAATTCCTTCCTTTTATGATTTAACCAGCTCATCAAAAGGACACGCGGAGCCGAGGTGGGTTTTCAGACCACTCGGTACTCCAACAATGCCCACACCAGTGGCGGCTGGTGGAAAATATTTTTGGTGGGGCTATGGAAATAGGGACCAAACCATACTAAGGCGGTCCGGGGGGATCGTCCCCCGGAATATTTTTTTGAGAAATGACCCCTTAAATTATCTGGTGATGTTAAAGGGGGGGGGGGGGGGGGAACAAATTGCCAACCCTCCCGATTTTCGCGGGAGACTCCAGATTTCATTGCCCTCTCCCCGGTTTCCTCCCGGGGTCATATTTCTCCCAATTTCTGACAAAATCAGATGTACTCACGACTGTTTCCACTCAGACTTTAATACAGCTACACCATTGTTTGGTTTCCATGGTAGCGCGTCTCTTTAGCAGCGCTTGCAACTCAAAGTTTGAGAGGGTGAGGAAGATGAAAACTGAACAAGAATCGACAACTCCACCCTCTGCTCACTCCTTTCCTGTAAAATACAGGTCCAGCCCACACATATGCTCCATTGTGCTACAGGCATTGCCCTTACAACTACAATAAGCATGTAAATGTAAATCTACAGCTCCGGCGATCCACTAACACTGAGACGCAGCCATCCTCGACAACTACTGTAGCGTCACCTTGGATACGAGTCCAAACAACTCACAGACACACAGGCCAGGGCGCTGACACGGCGCCCTTTGAGCATCAGATCTGACGACGCTGATTGTCTGAAATTATGTTTCGGCAGCATAGTATACAGATAGCAACAGTCAGCTTGTTGGCTGCTGCTGCTCTGGCTGAAGGCTCCTTTCTACCGCCCGGACGAGAGAAGGTAATGATACACGCTGCGGCCAGGCAGGAAACGTACGTACGTCTGCATGTTGATTGCTGGTTCAAGGTTATGCTGAAGTTGTAACCATTGAACAGCTGGAACAAGATGAGGGAAAAGTGTGGTACATTCCCCACCATGGAGTACATCACCCCACCAAAGGAAAGCTGAGGGTTGTATATGACTGTGGAGCCTCATACAAAGGAACATCTCTGAACTGTCAGCTCTTGCAGGGCCCCGATCTCACCAACACTCATATGGGGGTCCTCATTCGCTTCAGAAAAGAGCCTGTCGCAGTCATTGCTGACATCCAGGCCATGTTTCATCAGGTGCGGGTGCCTGATAAACATGTGAACTTTCTTCGCTTTCTTTGGTGGCCTCAGGGCAATACTGACCAGCAACCAGCAGAATATCGAATGAGGGTACACTTGTTTGGAGCTGTTTCGTACCCCAGCTGCGCCAATTACGCCTTGAGGCGAACTGCAGAGGACAATGCAGCTCACTTCCCTCCTGAAGTGATCAAAACAGTCAATCACAACTTTTATGTAGACGACTGTCTGAAGTTGACAACCTCGAAGGGAGATGCAATCAAGCTTAGATGGTGTAATAAAAGCGTAAAAGTTCCAACCACAGTTCTGAGAAGGCGCTTGTGGTTTTTGACACCTTGAGAGATATTACAGCGGGTATGAAGACAATGAAGCACAGGATGCAGGTGGCCTATACGTAAAATACAGTGGCGAACCGTGTCTATCACAACTGGACCTTCTGTAGACACATACACCCCTCCCGCCGCGGCATTATAATGTCCGTCTTTTCACTGAATTGTCGTCTTGAAAAGGGTACTCACAACAATTCCGCAACAACTTCATCTTCACCTGTTGTACTTGCCATTTCAACGTTAAAAACAATAAAACGGCATGAATTGCTTCGTCGCATTCATCTAGATCAGTGCTTCTCAAAGTGTGGTCCGCGGACCACTGGTGGTCCGTGAGTATATTGGTAACATTTCACATTTGAAATAAATAAATACATTTCAGTTTTCTGCACTCTCGCGGGAATATCTCCGCAATGGAACGAGCTTAAGTTTAACTTTCTATTGCATGATAAAACCCAGTGCAACACCTTCGTCACACATGTTGTCACTTGTTTTTACCATTTTCAGGCGATTTCTAATCTGTTCTAGAAAAACGATGTGTTTTGGGATATTTGTGGAGTTAGGTGGTCCGTGAGTGTTTTTTTATTGGTTAAGTGGTCCTTGGTATGAAAAAGTTTGAGAAACACTGATCTAGATCCTCTGTCTCGAGCCAGTTAACTAGCGGGCCTTCTAGAATACCCTGGAACCGAGGGAAACTCTGAAAGAATACGCCTGAAAGAATATGCTCTTTTAATATATCTAGGATTAAAAGACTAATGTCACAGCAGGATTTGGAAAAACTTGTCCATGCCTTTATCTTCAGTAGACTCGACTACTGCAATGGTGTCTTCACAGGTCTCACTAAAAAATCTATTAGAAATTCAGAACGCCGCTGCTCGAGTCCTCACTAACACTAAGAAAGTGGATCACATCACTCCTGTTCTGAAGTCTTTACACTGGCTTCCTGTGTGTCAAAGAATAGATTTCAAAATATTGCTGCTGGTTTATAAAGCACTGAATGGTTTAGGCCCAACATACATTACTGACCTCCTGCTAAACTATGAACCATCCAGATCTCTCAGGTCTTCAGGGACTGGTCAGCTTTCTGTCCCCAGAGGCAGAACTAAACATGGTAAAGCAGCGTTCAGTTATTATGCTCCAAATATCTGGAACAAACTCCCAGAAACCTGCAGGTCCGCTGCAACTCTTACTACTTTTAGGGTGCGTTCACACCTGCCTTGTATAGTCCGGTTGAATCGAACCCTGGTGCGTTTAGCCGCTTGGTGCAGTTCATTTGGGTCGGTGTGAACGCAGTCCGAGACCTCTTAAGTGAACTAAACAACCGGACTCTGGTCCGCTAAAATAGGTGGTCTCGGAGCGCTTGCTTGCGAACTCTGGATCGGTTCATTACTGGTGCGAACGCAGTCCGCACCAAACCATAGGAAGCGCAGTATTTACGTGTCACAAGAACGCAGATATCTTCAAAAATCTTTAGTGAAAGAGTCTTTCAAGACATCCGCGGTTGTTTAGTTAAAGAGTAAAGCAGAATTAAGTGTTGAACAGTGTCTTGTAAAGTAAAAATTCTCCGTCAGCTACATAGAAGTAAGAACACCTGTCGTCGGTGAAACGCCCCTCCTCTGCAGAACGTCTCTCATGGATAATGCTGCACATTATCCCGCTTATTACATGGCTACATTCTCAACAAAGTAACGACATGACTCCCAATATTAATTTAAATGCTTTTGTGGATTTAGAAAATGATTTTATTGATTTAAAAAATAGTTGTATGTATTTAAATTGACATGCATCCGCTAAGAAAAATAGTCCGTTGTTACTGTTTGAATTAACGTAGCAACGGCAGGAACTGCTTCGATAGCGTTTTTGAGGAGCTTTTTGATTACAGATTTGAAAAATGCGTTGCTTGCTTTGAAAGTAGCACAATTCATTATGTCAAACCTTGGGAAGTATCTAGATATCCCTGCCCTAATGCCAAAGTAACTGGCAACTGAATATGTGTCGCCGTCTGACCTATGTCTGGACCGCTGCGTAAAAAGGAGGGTTTCTGCCCGTTACTTCTCTGCTGTTTTCTTGTCGCTCTTGTCTTCTCAGTTAGTTTCAGCCAAACTGTATACAGTTCAATCGAACGGACTTCTTTGTACAGATGTGAGCGTCCTTAACAACGGTCAATAAATCCTTGACAGCGGTCTGTCTGTTCTGGATTAAAAACGTGTCACGTGTTTTGAATTGACCAATCAGAATCGAGTATTCAACAAAGCCATGTAATAATGTTTTTTAACGGACGTTTTTTGATTATATAATCATGTCTGTTGATCTCCAGACTAACAGCAGCATGAGAATAACCTGCCGAAAGTGCCGATGCTCCATGACGGAGGCTCCGCTAGAAATTGCCGGGATTTGCGTTTGTACCCCCTTAATGTCTGACCAATGGTTGAACAGCATTTCCGTGCACATGACTTGTGTTTAAAGTTTATAGTCCCTTTGAGTTTTTGCCAGTGTGAACGCAAACCGAACCTTCTGAAAAATGAAACAATGTAACAAACTGTGGTCTGGTGCGCACCAGAGAGCGGACTATTAGGTGTGAACACACCCTTAAATCCAGGCTGAAGACTTTTCTTTTTGTCGCTGCTTTTAATTGAACTATTCATATCTTAAACTGCACTGTAACTTTTATCCATGTACTTTTTCTTGTAATGTTTAATTGAACTATTCATATTTTAGACTGCACTGTAACTTTTATCCATGTATTTTTCCTTAATGTTTATTTTATTAGCTTTTCTTTTTTAATGCTTGATGTCTTTCATTTTTTTTTTTTTTTTTTTTTTTTGTAAAGCACTTTGAATTACCTTGCGTTGAAAAGTGCTATATAAATAAACTTGCCTTGCCTTGCCCATTGTCTACAAATCAATATATGATTGGTTGATCAAACTGTCAGTCCAAACGTACGCTCTCATTCAGTGCAACGGCCAGGGCATTCGATCAAGGATGTAGAATACCTTGGTTGAAGGATATTCTACCCAGAGACCCAGAACAAGATCTGATTGGTTGCTTTCTTTTCTAACACAAAACCACAGAAATGCATAGTGCATGGTCCGAGAAGGACAAACAAATCAACGTAACACTGTAATATTACAGATCAACAACACAGATACGATTCTCATTTATTCAAAATTATTTTATTAAAATGTATTTATTACTCGGACTCGAGTCGCACTTAAGTCGCACACACAGAGACTTCAGACTTGACTTGGACTCGTGACCAAAAGACTTCAGACTCGACTTGGACTCGTGTGTTGGGACTCGTGAACAATCATTGTGTTTTCTATTTTTGGCGTATGGTGGGGTAGGTACATTTGAGAGAAACCGGCTCGAGATCGCTAGAATTTGAAAATACACAACCGGAGATAATCTGCTAGAGGCTGCTACTTCCTTATAGAGCCCGCCTCCTCCTCCAACACACACGACCAATGAGGGCACGAGATAAGTTTGTGCCCAGATGGAAGGCTGACAGGCAGGTAGGCCATCCAGTTATTTTAGCCGGGCTCATTACGCAGACGTGCGCGCCTCTGTTACTATCTCGTAGTAACACAATGGCGACCGGCGGCACACCTGCGGCTGTACCGCTTGTAATTAGGTTCAACTACAAAAACTTCGAACAAAACGCCGGCGGCACCAACAAAAGGAGCGCACACTGCAAAGTCTGCAATATCAAAATCAAGGATGCTGGCGCAACAACGTCGAATTTCATCAGGCACTTGAAAACTCACCCGGAGAGGTCAGTCACATTAACGCATGGACGGTTAGCAAACATGTTTAGCTCAGCATCAGCTATGTAATGTTAACTTAGCTTGCTACTAGCTTTGTATTTGTGATACTGATTTCTGATTCTGAAGTGTTTTGCTTATAAGTTGTTTGCATTTAGCTAAAGTGTGATGTTTTTCCTCATATTGCATTGCAATAGCCTGTTTAAAGTGATCATATAACAAACAACTAATCAGTACTGATACTGTATGCTAATAGATATAGGAGTGATAATAACACAGTAAATGCTTTGAATTTCTTAGATATAGCTGTGCAGTATTCTTAAAGGCCCTGTCACACTGTCCCGAAATTGACACCCGATGGACACACGATAAAGGAAATGTTCAAATTCGGCTGTGATCGTAGCAACATCGGGCCATTCGTGAGGGCATCTTAAGCCATCGTATGACCGCCTGTGGAGTTTCTCAGGCTCCGGCAGCAACATCGTGAGCGGTGGCAAAATCTTTGGCATGCCAAAAAATTGCCGAAGGACCTTGCGAAGGTTCATTTTCGTGTTGAATTCGTGTGTCCATTTTGCCCTTCGTAAGGCCATCGTGAGGCCATCGTGAGGGCATCTTGTTATCATCGGTGCCATCGGGCATTCACCCCGATCAGAGTGAGGGTGAATGCACCGATGATAACACGAAGATGACACGATTTGACAAGATGCCCTCACGAGTGCCTTACGAAGTTGCCGCTCATGAAGTTGCTGCCGGAGCCTGAGAAACTCCACCGGCGGTAATACGATGGCTTAAGATGCCCTCACGAATGGCCCGATGTTGCTACGATCAGAGCCGAATTTGAACATTTCCTTTATCGTGTGTCCATCGGGTGTCAATTTCGGGACAGTGTGACAGGGCCTTTACAGACTGGATAGCAGCAGACAATAGAAGGCTTATTACAACCAGAAGAGACATGAGACTTTTATTTTTTTAGAGACTTGAGACTTGACTTGGACTCGTGACCAAAGACTTGAGACTTGATCAAGTCTCACCCCACAAAGACTTGAGACTTGACTTGGACTTGCAAAAAAAGACTTGTGAACATCTCTGGCCTCAACACAGAGAGGAAGATCTGGAGATTGTAAGGAACTCTCCCAAACCAGGCTACCCACCCCCACCCCAGCACAAGGGGAAGAGTTTTGCTCTCACCAATGAATAAATCAACTCTTAACCAAGTCAGATTTCAAATAGACATAGCTACAGTTGTTAAGAAAAGAGCGAGATTCAAAAAGTTATCCTTTTATCACAAAGGGAAACAATGAAACCCTTACAGAAAACCGCTGCTCCAAAAATAATTGTTTACAGATGGGAGTCTGCGAATAGGTGACCAAGCAGTTACTTGGGGCTTTATAATGAAAACTAATTCAGGTGAATTACTTTGCAAACAAAAAGGTGTGATTCCGGGTACAGCACAGTTGAGGGACTTCTTTTTGCTAAAAAACGTAAAATAACACACATCCGTATTGTTACTGATAGTGATTATGGTTACAAAGCAGTTAAAGAAGAGCTTAATTATTGGGAACAAAGGCAGTTTACCGATGTGAAAGGTGAAGCGCTGACACATGCCCATCAATGGAGTCTTATTGCAGAGTTAAGAGCGGGCATGTACCTAGAGTGGAATCATGTTTGTAGCCATACAGATAAGATAGATTTTGACTATCAAGGTAACTGAAGTTGATGCACTTGCTCAAAGCAGGGGACGAGTTAACCACCTGACAGCCATATTTCCTAGTATATGGAAAAAGGGTGGAAGCATTCATGCTTCCTGATGAAGCTCCTCGGGTTGTGCTTGAATTACACGGCAGTATAGGCCATGTGGGCTTAGTTCGGATGAGAAAATATTGTCTCAACAATAAAATCCTCATACCGAAACTGCGATTGCACCTACAACACACACGGTCAACATGTCTTCAATGTGCAGAGGTGGATGGGTTCAAGAAAGTTCATCCTGAACATCTAAAAAAATAATAGAGGAAGAACCACTAATCAGTTTTATTGCTGACATAGCAGGTCCTTTTCCGACCCGCACTCCCAGTGGGAACAAGTATTTTCTTGTGATCTGTGATAATGGAGGGAGTCATAAACATGTTTATCCTCTGACCAGAGCAACAGGGAACACAGTGTCTGCTAAAATGGCGGAACATATAAGTATTTTTCCTAAAAGTGAGAAGTTTTTTTTTTGGTTCTTCAGGAGTTAATAGAGGTGAGATCTTGCTGACGTTGGTGGATCTGAGCCAAGCAGTAAACTTAACATAGACTCAATAACTTCTGTTAGGTCATTTAGTAGGTCTGAGTAATTTGCCAGAATAAATGATCAGCTCCTCCCGACTTCTACAATGTTTAACTGGGAATGTTTTCAGGTTCGCTGATTGGATGTTTTAGCCGCAATGGACGTTGGTTTATGGTGTTAATGCGATATGATATCCGAAAGAAAATTCAGAGTTTAGGATGGCGGAAGACACTACACTACCCATAATCCCCAGCTATCGTTTGGGACTACAGTCCTGTTGACAAACCCTGTGATTAATTTTCAAGCTCTGGGATTGGATATTGGAGTGGCAGTGCGCCAAGGTTACGCCGAGCGTCAAACTCTTTGAAATGGAACGAAACCACGGCAGACTATTCAAAACTGGACTCGAACGCCCCCCTAGAACTACACATGCTGGCTATTGTGTTTTGCAACCATAGACTGTATATATGTTCGCAACATGTTCTCTATGTTACGTCTCTACTGGGAATTGTAGTTTTAAAAGACGTTTCCATTTTTCCCAAAATTAGAAGACAGTATTAAACTGTGTCTACAGCCCTGGAGGTTTAGGCGATAGGAAACAAATTGGTGTGTACAAATGTAAAACATGTAATTACTAAATGGGTGAAAATCGCTTGTATCCATAATGGCAGCTCATTGTTACTTTGTAATTCTACTCCACTACAATTCAGAGGTTACCCAGCTAGCGGGGAACGTTCTCACAACTTTGGCTAACGTTACCTACAGGTTCTAATAAGGTTTTAAAGAAACGTTTTAATCTGATGTTCAAAGAACCTTTTTAGGATGTTTATTTTTTCAAATAATGTTCCTATAAGGTTTAAGGTTAACTAAGACATAACATTTTAACTGCAACATTCAGAGGATGTTTTGAGGATGTTATTGAGGCCTGAGATGACAGAAAGTGTTTTATAAAATGTTCCTTTAATGTGATATGTTAACAAAGGTGGAACGTTTTGCCTGCAACATTCTAAGGATGTGTTTTGGACGTTTTGGGTAACACATTAACAATGTCCTTTATAAAACGTTCCCTCAATGTTACATGATAACAAATGAAGGACATTCTCCAAGAAACATTCTGAAAATGTTTTCAGGATGTTATTGAGGCCTGAGATGACAGAAAGTGTTTTATAAAATGTTCCTTTAATGTGATATGTTAACAAAGGTGGAACGTTTGCCTGCAACATTCTAAGGATGTGTTTTGGACGTTTTGGGTAACACATTAACAATGTCCTTTATAAAACGTTCCCTCAATGTTACATGATAACAAATGAAGGACATTCTCCAAGAAACATTCTTAAAATGTTTTCAGGATGTTATTGAGGCCTGAGATGACAGAAAGTGTTTTATAAAATGTTTCTTTAATGTGATATGTTAACAAAGGCGGAACGTTTTGCCTGCAACATTCTAAGGATGTGTTTTGGACGTTGTTGGGGTAACACATTAACAATGTTCTTTTATAAAACATTCCCTCAATGTTACATGATAACCAAAGAAGAACATTTTGAAAGCAACATTTGGATAATGTTTTCAGGTGGTTACTCTTTTTTTATAAAATGTTCCTGTGATGCGAAATATTAACACGGTCATGGTCAACCAGTGGCGCCTCCAGAAACCTTTCATAGGGGTGGCCCACCAAAACCAATAATTTAATTGTTGTAAAAGTATAGACTAGATGAAAACAATGGCAAAGAGAATCACCTACTGATATACTTTGGTTTCTTATTTTACATTTTCTGATGCTATTCATCTGAAGTGAATATAATATATATATATATATATCATGTTATATTATGTCTCTAGTTTATAAATTGTTTTAGACTGAACAAAGCTGTTTGTGTCACACTGGGATCAAAGATGATTGACATGACTTTATTAAATCAAGTTTTAAAACATGACTTTTATTTCAACAGGACTCAAAAACACAAGGGGTATAAAATGGTAAATACATACTGTGATTGAACACCAAAACACCATTTATTATTGACCTTTATAGCAAATTCAAAACATTATAAATGATACAAAACACCACCTTTTAGTATTAGACAGAAAATAGGTGAATAGACATATTTCGATTGTTTTAGATTAGGCCACTGTGGTGAGAGTAGTACATATAGCTTGTATTCCATTTGTTTTGAAAATGTATATTTATACTTTATAAACAAACTGGTTACCCTTTTTTTAAATTATCATACAGAACATGATGAAAACAAACTTGACTAATGGTCGGCTCATAACCTCAGAACACAGAAGAGGAAACACTGCATAGATTCTCGTTTCATTTTGAAGGAGCTGCAGACCTAAAGTGTGTAGAAGACTTAAATGATTAAAAAGATCACAATCACATTAATAAAACTGTACTTAGGTTTTAGTTTTGAACCAGTCTTTACAGAAGCAGTGTCTTCGATCCCCCTGAAGTGTTCGTGGGAAGAACTTCAGGTGTGGCTGCTTGGGCTGCTCTGCTCTTGACTGGGAGATGTCTGTGAAGAAATAAGAAGCAACATCAGTTATTCTGATATTAAAATAATGATTATAAAACGAGTAGCTAACCCCTCTCCATAGTAATTAATTACAAATAGTATCTATATGAAAATGATATTCAAACTCAACTACCAATAACCATGCATCAGAATGCTTTAAGTCGATATGTCATGACTTGTTAATGTAGACACACTATAACCACACAATTATCCAGATTACTGTACTCTGTAGCAGTGTTTGGGCAGTAATAAATTACTCGTCACAGAGTACTATAATATCACCTTTGGAAAGAGAAAAGAGCAATATAATACTTTTTTAGAATGATCAGCCCAACATTACTTTCTAGCCTAGGCATCCATTTCATTATCAGGGTCACAGTCATCACATCACCTGTTGGTCCAGGAACAGCTGCTTTTGATTTGTTCTGTCTCCCGTCTTTGACTGATGCTGCTGCCAGTCCCTGGCCGCCGCCGCCGCCTCCTCCTCCTCCTCCTCCTCCTCCTCCTCCTCCTCCTCCTCCTCCTCCTCCTCCTCCTCCTCCTAGTTACCATGGTTTGGACTTGGTTCTCTTTGGTTGGTGTGCAGACTCAGATAGAGTCTCTTGGCAACACGACACCTTCCAATCAGCATTCGGCTGGCCTGTGGAAGTCCCTCCCAGTCCCTACTCTGGCACCATCATACGTAATTTGTTTTGATGAAGCTTCTACAGAAAAGTGGAATCTTGGTTATACTGATTCCCAGCTATGCGTGGGCGCGGAGCAAACCCAGGTGGCCAAGGCCATAGCCTCAATAACTCAGTGCCTGCATCTGGCTTCTACTACTTTCTATTGCAAGCTGAACACTTTCTTCTGACTATTCCCTTTGTTGGTATCTAACCCATCAGAACCTGGGATTAGTGATTGTGTCTATTTATTTTATAGTCATAGCAATCTCATGAGAACAATAAGCATATCATGTAATAATAAGAATCAGTCTTGTAATGTTATATAAAAATAGACTCCACAAATCCCTCCTTTCACACCCTTTAAGGTGTGAATCTAATATATGTCTATTTTTCTTTTTACTGCATTTCCGAAATTATAAATGGTGTGCTTATTATTTATTTATTTCTTCGTTAATGTTTTCTAAATTAATTTTAGATCTATTTGCCAGTGCAGCTTCAGAATCTTAATACTTGGACTGTGCCAACAAAATAAAACTCCAACATCTTTAGGTGAACTAAATAACATATTTCAATAGCTCTGAATTTCTGATGAGCATCTGTTTTATTCTTAAATCAAATCCTTGAAATCCTATTTAAAATGTAAATATAATAATGAACTACTCATGTTTCTGGTAAAGAAACACACTAATGTTATGGATTCAAAAACAACTAAAATCATGATACTGTCAAAGTGAATGATTTCCTGGCAATACTGCTTCTACCTGTCAGTGCTCAGATATGATCAAGATGAAAAAAAAAAAAGGAACACAGAATTCCAACATACTGTCATCAAATGTCTTTCTATTATGAATTTAAATTGCCCTTGTGAAACTAGTCTTGTGTTCATTTCTATCCCCATATTGACCTAAAAAATAAAGTCTATGGCTTTTACTTCTAATTATTTACCAGGCTAGAGACAGGATGTTGTCTAAATTACATTCTGTCTCATTACATTACTATGTTTTCACTTAACTTAACTGTAATATGTTCGTTCTACATTTCAACCCCCACTTACTCTAATATCTGTTAAAATATCCACATTACAAAATTGTTTCATTATTGCAGGTCAGCTTCTTTGGTATTCCCATTCTGGAATTACATCTCCCCTTGGCCACTGCTTCTGCATCTGCTTTGCCTGTTATAATTCAATCAATATTTAGAAACATGTCAACATTCATCAAACAGTATCTTATCCCCAGATATGGAGCAGGTTAATTCTAAAACTGTCAATCAATGGTCAGATTGAAAATCCGAGTAGTGGCGGCAGGTTTCTGTAGCGTAGGTCTTATCCCTGAACGAATAAATTAAACTTTTTAGACACACAGAAACAGAGGGATAGCCCGGTGACCTCGCTACTGAATTTTACAAAGGAAAAATAATAAATCAATTCACTTTCAACATAAAATGTATTTTTGGTAACTCCAAATAATAAATCAGAACATCAAACAAACATACTCATGTCACAGACCATTTACCAGATAAACTTAACTCCAATACATACACAAACAAATAAGCCAAGTTAACACACAAAACGTCGGGTTACGTAGTGTAACCCTTGTCATATTAGCACAGGCGGAGCCCTGGACTCTATGGGTACTCTCTTACCCCGCAAGCATTCTCCCACTGAGACTTCTATAGACGTAGCCGGCCCTGGGCGGGCCTACCTGAATGTGCGCGTATCACACCGTATAAAAGGAGGCCTCGCCTCCTGACTATCATCCTACATCTCTCTTCAGCGAGCGGAATAGGACAGACAGTGCCCCGAGTAGAGGGCTCCGCCTGTGCTAATATGACAAGGGTTACACTACGTAACCCGACGTTATATCTCTCACCGCGATGTATACGCGCACTGTTGTCCAACAATATTCCACCCTACTGCCCCTGACCGGCTATTATGGTCAGCAGCTGCTGCCCCACCTTCTCCTTTAACCCAGTTGTAACCGAGGAGAAATCTGGGCTGTGGCTGACAGAGCACACCCTGCTGCGCTTACCTCGCAAAAAGTGTGCTCAAAAAACAGTGCCGGGGGACCAACCCACCCTGGATGGGGAGAGCCCCCTCGGCCCCGAAAGGGCTAACTACACGCCTGCCTCCCTGAATCCCTAAGGATAACAGGGAGAGCGCCCGAGCCCCTGCCCCACACTCAAACACTGACCCTGTGTCGAGTGTGTGGACTAAAGTGTGGAGGGCTCCCCCCTCCTGCGGAGGAGAGCAGCCCTCCAGCCCTGTAAGGGCCCAGTGCGCCACCCCCGCCCCTCCCGGGACCCTCCGAAGGCCCGAGAACAGCGAAGGCGCATTACGTCCGGGGAGGGGGTCAGATGCCAACTGACCCACAACCCCCCTCCCCCCTACCAGTCCTGTGTTGCCCCCGCAAGTACAGACGAGGAGAAAGAGCCCGACATGTCCAAGAGATAAAACCTTATGAAGGGGTCTGGCGTCGACCAAGACGCCGCTGTGCATATATCCTCCACACTCACACCGTTGAATAAGGCTGTTGACGCAGCCACAGCCCGTGTGAAGTGTGCACGAACCCCCGTGGGGCAGGCTCTCCCTGCCTGTCCGTCATGTGCAATGCACTCGCAGAGCCAGCCTGCCAGGCGTTTCTTGGACAGAGCTTTCCCGATCACCCCGCCCCCGAAGCACACGAACAGCTGTTCAGTGCGTCTAAGGGCAGCCGTGCGCTCTACATAACATGCTAGCACACGCACCGGGCAGAGGAGGTGCAGTTTAGCTTCCCTGGTCCCACCATGGGGGGGAAGCCTAAAACCCCCTAACTGAATAGCCCTTGACCTGAACACACTCCTTAGGATATTCATGGGCACAAAGGAGGGGTTCGGTCTGAGTGTCGCGCCGCTCCGGTCACCCCGAATCTGTAAACAGATCGGGTGCACCAACAGAGCAGTTAACTCGGACACTCTTTTGGCTGACGTTAAGGCAAGAAGCAAAGCTGTTTTCCACGACAATGCTTTCAGAGAGGAGAGCTCCAGAGGCTCAAACGGCCCAGAGGCCAGAGCCTCGAGCACTAGGGGCAGGTCCCACTGTAGGGTGGAGGCGTGCACTACTGGGCTACGTTTATTTCGGAAAATGTTTGTCTTTCTCACATGCCTGCCACGATGGTCCTTCAGAATTGTTTTTTAAACTCTAATCTCACTTTCGCGAAGTTTGCTGGTGACTCTAGATCAACTGACAATGTATGTGTGTTGATTAAGAGGAAAAGGTGCCTGGTATTTTTATTGTTGTTACTATCTGGAAATGTACAGCCAAATCCAGGTCCACCTAGCAGTATTAGTCAAATAGCTACTCCTGCTGATTTTATATCTAGATCTGGGCTAGGTTTAATTCATTTAAATGTGCGTAGTCTGTTACCTAAATTAGATTTTGTCCGTATTTGGGCGAGTTCGACTGATGCTGATGTCATTGTCTTATCAGAAACGTGGCTAGATAAATCCATTTTGGCCTCTGACATTTACATAAATGGTTACAGTGTATATCGTACTGACCGGCCTAAAAAAGGTGGTGGCGTTGCCACTTATGTGAAAAATAAGTTTTGTGTAACTAATATGGTTTCCAAATCTGTTGGTAAACAGCTAGAATTTTTAGCCGTGAATATTGAGGTAACAAAGGGTCAACAGCTCATGGTGGTGGGCTGCTACAGGGCTCCTTCGGCTGTCAAGGACTCTTTATCGTCTTTGGCAAAACTGTTATCGCAACTTTCCTACAAGGAAATAGTGCTTCTTGGTGATTTTAATTGGGACTGGTTAACTTCTGTGTCAGAGGATTTTAAAAACCTGTGTACCTCTTTGAATTTTACCCAGATTATAGACAGTCCTACTCGCCCAAATATTAAGTCCCCAAACAAATCCTCCTTAATTGATCTAATTTTAACAAATGTTCCACATAAATACTCATCTGTGGGAGTATTTGCTAATGATGTGAGTGACCACTGTGTTGTAGCCACAATTAGGGACACTAAGGTCCAAAAGGTTAAACCACGTGTCATCACAAAGAGAGACAAAAAACACTTTGTGGAGCAGGGTTTTGTGCATGATCTGTTTGATTTTGATTGGGGTAGAATCAATTTGTGTGCTGATGTAGAAACTGCATGGTCTTATTTTTATCTTGGTTTTATGAAAATTATAGATAGACATGCACCTCTGCGTAAATTTAGAGTGAAGGGACGAAACAATCCCTGGTTTTCTGCTGAGCTGTCCAGTCTCCTTCATGAGAGAAATAATGCTTGGGCTAAGGCTAGGAAATCAGGCACAGAGGTAGAATGGCTACGTTTTAGGCAGCTAAGAAATAGCTTCACATCCCAAATAAAAAGTGCTAAATCAAAGTACTATTTGTCGGTTACCACAGAAAACCTGAATAACCCTAGGAAATTTTGGAAAGCCATAAAATCGATTTCCACTGGTGATATCCCAAATGAGCTACCTCCGTGCCTCACCACAGCATCTGGCATTATATCAGACAGGGCTACTATGCTAAATTGTTTTAATGAGCATTTTGTGTCTTGTGGCTCTCTGTTTGGCTGTGTGGCTCCTGTGAACGCTCCAATCCTTGACTCTGAACAATGTGGTCTGGAAAACCCTTTCAGTTTTACTCCTTTAACTGTTGGTATTGTTCATGAAGCATTATCCAAGTTAGATCCTAGGAAACCGGCTGGCCCGGACAACGTAGAACCTTTCTTTTTAAAGATAGCTGCAGATTTTATTGCTCCACCTCTTACTTCTCTTTTTAACCTCTCCCTCAGCACGAACACAATTCCAAAAGTATGGAAGTCAGCTTATGTCCTGCCTTTACTGAAAGGAGGGGAGGCAACTATTTTAAATAACTATAGGCCTATCTCTAAATTGTCAGTTCTGGCTAAGGTTCTTGAACGCTTAGTGAGTGAACAAGTAAAGGAGTTTTTATGTATAAATGATATCCTGTCTAAACATCAGTCAGGATTCAGAAAGAAACACAGCACCATCACTGCCACGATGAAAGTGGTAAATGACATTACTACTATTTTAGATAATAAGCAGAGTTGTGCAGCTCTGTTTATTGACCTTTCCAAAGCGTTTGACACCGTTGATCATCGCATTTTAAAGCAGAGGCTACTCAGTATTGGCATATCCAGCCTTGCAGTGGGGTGGTTTGTGAACTACCTCTCTGAAAGGTCCCAATGTGTTCATTTTGATGGACTGTCTTCTGAATGGTTAAACATTTCTAATGGTGTACCACAAGGTTCTGTTTTAGGACCACTTTTATTCTGAATAAATATGAATGCACCTGCCAATTACCTGAGCAGATTGGATGCTGCGTATCACAGTGCTCTGAGATTTGTCACAAATTGTAAAGCGCTTACACATCACTGTACACTGTATACCAAGGCAGGTTTACCATCACTCTCTGTACGGAGGCTCAGTCATTGGTACACGTTTATCTATAAAGCTTTGTTGGGTAAACTCCCGTATTATATCTGCTCTCTGATAACACAGAGAGTTGCAAGCAGCTATTGTCTGAGGTCACATGATGTAGTCTTGTTAGATGTGCCAAGAGCAAGGACTGTCTTCGGTAAGACAGCTTTTATGTGCGCAGCTCCACTTGCTTGGAACAATCTTCAGCAAGAATTGAAACTGAGCAATCTCATTCCTCTGCATGTTTTTAAAGCTAGGGTAAATGAAATGCTTGCTGATACAATGGGCACTTGTAAATGTCTATAACTATGTATCCTGTAAATATAATGTATAATGTCCTTTATTGTTTTATGTTTCATGTGGAATCTATATGCTGCAGGTCTCCCTTGAAAAAGAGATCTATGATCTCAATGGGACCAATCTGAATAAATAAAGGTTTGAAATGAAATGAAATGAAGCCTCCTGACCCCCTGTAAAAAACGCGACATCAGTGGTTGACTAAAGGCTGACCTACCGCCAAATCCCTCATGGCAGGACGAGAAAGGCACTGTTGAATGCGCAAGCCCTCTGTCCACCAGTAACTGTAAGAAGGATAAAATAGAGCCTAACTCACAAAATAGAGGCTCTATTCTCCGCTCCTCACACCATCGCTGGAATCCTAGCCACTTTGGCCTGTAACAGGCTGTGGTGGATCCAGCTCTAGCTGCCTGGATAGACTGAATAACACTATCAGACAATCCACCTCTCAGCCTGTCCCTCTCAGGAGCCAAACCGAGAGTGGGTAACGCCCCAATTGCACCTGCCTCTTGAGACATCGCCCCGGGCTGGCCCACCTTCATATGTGTCATCTCTGAGTACCACGGCGCCCCAACGCGATCCGGAGCCACTAGGATGACTGACAGACGTTCTCGCCTCACTCTCCTCAGGAGGGGGAGAATGAGACGCAGCGGTGGAAAGGCGTATAGCAGCTTCTTTGGCCATGGCTCGTGTGCAAACGCGTCCACCCCCAAGGGTGGGTCGTTGCTCCGAGCCACGGAGAACCACAGGGCACAGTGGCTGTTTCGCCGGCTGGCGAACAGATCCACTTCCGCTCTCCCGAACTGGGCCCAGATCTGCTTCACCACCTTCGGGTGAAGCACCCACTCGCCTGGCAGGGGGCCGCCCCTCGACCTGAGGTCGGCTCCCCCGTTCTCCAGTCCCGGGATATGGAGGGCTCTCAGAGATAACACCACCTCTGAAGCCCATAACCACAGTTCCTCCGCTGTGGTCAACAAGGCGGCAGATCGAACTCCGCCCTGCTTGTTGATATAAGCCACTGTGGTGCTGTTGTCACTCCTGATCATTACATGTTCCCCCTGAATTAGGGGCCTGAAATGCCGGAGGACTAACACTACCGCCCGTAGCTCTAGGAGGTTGCTGTGTCGAGACTCTGTTAGAGCCCAGCGCCCACCTATAGCCCTCTTCAGGCAGGTCCCTCCCCATCCTGTTCCGGATGCATCCGTGAACACTGTGATGTAGGAGGTCACCCGTCCCAGTGGAGACCCCCTCCGGAGGTGATCCGGGGACCCCCAAAACCGGAGGTTGCCCCTCACTGAGGGGGTATGGTCACCAGCCGCCGCTTGTGCCTCTTGGGATCCAAGCGCAGGCTGGAGAACCACCTCTGCAGGCGGCGCATATAGTAACCCTAACGGGACCATCATGTGAGCAGCCGCCATGAGACCCAGCGTCTGCATGACAGTAAAAGCTGTCACTGTTGCCCCTTGTCGCAGCCTGCGTACCCCCTGAAGAAGGGACGCACGTCTGCTCTCTGACAGGGTGGCGCTCAACGTGCCTGCATCGAGCACCACACCCAAATACAACGCCCGTTGGTGAGGTATGGGGGTGCTCTTTTTCCAATTGATCGCGAAGCCTAATCTGGTTAGGTGTGTGATCAATTGTGCTGTGCAAAACATTGCCTGTTCCCATGACCCAGCCATGACTATGAGGTCGTCTATGTGAAAAGAAAACTCTCATGCCGTTGAAGCGCTGTGGCCACACATTTGCTGAATGTGCGTGGGGATAGGGAATAGCCGAACGGCAGCCTGTTGTACTCGTAGGCTATTCCCTGGAAGGCAAAATGCAGATACTTTCTGTACTTTGGAGCAATTTCTACATGAAAGTACGCGTCTTTCAGGTCGATGGTGGTGAACCAATCGCCTGGCTGCACCAGCCCCAGTAACTGTTTCATAGTATGCAGAATTTCCTGCGGGAAATGTGGCGATTCAGGCCGCGGAGATCTAGAATAGGTCTGAATTCCCCTGTCTTCTTGGGAACCAAGAAGTATATGGAATAAAGACCCTCTTCCCTGCGCTGAGGGTGCACAACAGACACAGCCTGTTTCTGCACCAGAGCCTGAATCTCTGCTGAGAGGAAACTCATCCCCTCTCGAGAGGATAGCTTCACCTCTCACATGCCCATAAAAGGGGGTGGGACGCTGCAGAACTGGAGTGAATAGCCCCGTTTCAGCGTCCTGTCCATCCACCTTGATAGTACACAGCTGAGTTTCCATTCCCCATAACACTGTGTTAAAGGGCATGCCCTCAGCTGTGGGGCCGCCTCCTGGGAGAACAGATTTACCTCTCGCATGCCCATAAAAAGAGGTGAGTGTGGGACACCCACAAGACAGTGGTCCATGTGATACAGTGGTACAGTCTATAGACATGTGGTACAGTGGGACGCTGCGTCCTCCTGTCCCTCCACCTTGTTAGCACACAGCTGAGTTTCCATTCCCCAGAAAATTGTGTTAATGGAAAGGCCCTCAGCTGTGGGGCAGCAGCTATGAAGCTGTGATACTCTCTGGTGACCCGTTCCACCGCAAAAACTCCCCGCGAAGGGAAGATTTGCCCCTGGAGGGTTGACACAGAAAGGGCCGATTATTTACTGAGGACCCTGAACGCACCGCCGCGCGCTCTTGTGTGAGCGCACGCTCCACCCTAATGCTGTTCTCACCACTTAGGCCATAAGGTGAACCCTGTTATCGTTTCAACCCGCTCCACAGAAGTGGAACTACATAATCTTCAGTTCATAAAAAAGAACGAGTCATGCTTATCCACCAAAAAAAAGTTCGTCGCTAAAATTGCTGCCAATTCTTCTAGGCACGTAATTATTGGCTGAACTAGTCCCTTCAAAGCGTAATAATATCTTGGTCCAAAGTAGTGCCACGGTTCGTCACGTGATCGTGCTACACCAATTGGGTAGCTGCATATTGTCAACAGAAGTGAAAGATGGCCGCCTACATGGTTGCGCTAAACCAGACCAAATGGATTCTAAACAGTGCTGTATGCTTGTTTTATGTCATGTTTTGTCATATGACTTAATACATCACTAAGTCCGAGGTATTTGCGTTATATACGCGGTATTTGTGAGAGGTTTTACTATCTGGGAACAGAGTTGACCATCGAATCAACATTGACTAGCAGTGTTTATCAGCCAACTCCAGCTACAAACAATTTCCCCACGGGAATTAATAAAGTATATCAAACTCAAATTTATCAAACTATCATTCCTGGACTACCATGTTCGCATCGCTAGGTTCATTGGCTGAGCTCGTGGATTATTCCATTAGACTGAGGACTTTTTGTCTGTCTGTTGTTACCCTGTACACGTTAAATGCACTCTTAAAATGACTTGATTTCATACATAGCTGCGTCTCCCTTCAAGCCGAGCCACCGTTGTAAGCTTGTCCTGTACGTATTCCATCTTGTATTGGCAAAATAATCAACCTTTTTGTGCTTCACAGACGTAATATGCATGTAACAATGTTTGTGTGTTGATAATTTTGACTTTTTGAGACTTTCTGGTGTGTCTGGAGCCTTCTTTCCACCTTTCTTAAGCTCTTTTCTGTTCTTTTGGTTTTAGCGCCTGGCCGACACGCTCACACATCACTCAGAGATACGTTTGTTTTTGGTACATTTATTTCCAAGTTATCGTATCTTACCAGACGAGGTTGAAACAGTGTTCGTCCTTTAAATAAACAAATAGTCTCTTCTCTGCAGTGCAATGCAGCGGTCAAAACACCGTGTGGCTTCACAAACAAACTATAACACAGAGTATAATCAGCAGGACTCTTTTAACCAGCTGAGGCCATCACAGCACCAATCAGCCGCTCCGCCCAGCCGTGGCTGGGGATCACGATCACCTGACACCAATCAATTATATTCCATTACATGTCCTTATTCTGTTTTGTACTGTTTTCTACGTCATACCTTTTTATATTTGTAATAAATCTCATTGTTATGGTTCATCAGTGTTGTTTTCATTTGTGGAGGGATGAATGAGTAAATAAATGAATCAATGGACATTGGTATAAGTAAGGCAAGGCAAGTTTATTTATATAGCACTTTTCAACACAAGGCAATTCAAAGTGCTTTACAAAAAATGAAAGACATTAAGAAAATGGCATTTAAAATCAGTCATTAAAAAGAAAAGCTAATAAAATAAACATTAAAAGAAAAAATACATGGATAAAAGTTACAGTGCAGTCTAAGATATGAATAGTTCAATTAAAAGCAGCGACAAAAAGAAAGTCTTCAGCCTGGAAGTACTGCATTTTATTGATCTAAATTACTTAACGTAACAAGTTAACCTTCTTCTTGGACGCAGCTATGTATGAAATCAAGTCATTTTAAGAGTGCATTTAATGTGTACAGGGTTACAACAGACAGACAAAAAGTCCTCAGTCTAATGGAATAATCCACGAGCTCAGCCAATGAACCTAGCGATGCGAACATGGTAGTCCAGGAATGATAGTTTGATAAATTTGAGTTTGATATACTTTATTAATTCCCGTGGGGAAATTGTTTGTAGCTGGAGTTGGCTGATAAACGCTGCTAGTCAATGTTGATTCGATGGTCAACTCTGTTCCCAGATAGTAAAACCTCTCTCAAATACCGCGTATATAACGCAAATACCTCGGACTTAGTGATGTATTAAGACATATGACAAAACATGACATAAAACAAGCATACAGCACTGTTTAGAATCCATTTGGTCTGGTTTAGCGCAACCATGTAGGCGGCCATCTTTCACTTCTGTTGACAATATGCAGCTACCCAATTGGTGTAGCACGATCACGTGACGAACCGTGGCACTACTTTGGACCAAGATATTATTACGCTTTGAAGGGACTAGTTCAGCCAATAAGTACGTGCCTAGAAGAATTGGCAGGAATTTTAGCGACAAACTTTTTTTTTGGTGGATAAGCATGACTAGTTCTTTTTTATGAACTAAAGATTGTGTGGTTCCACTTCTGTGGAGCGGGATTTCTTTTCTAGAGGACTTTTCGAGGTTCACCTTGCGGCCTAACTACGGTAAACAGCATTAATCGGAGTCTTTATAGGCGTAGTGTGTTTTACTAAGGTCCCTGAACGCACCGCCACGCGCTCTTGTGTGAGTGCGGACTCCGCCATAATGCAGCCTTTACCACTACGGGTAAACTGCATTGGAGTCTTTGCTCTAGGCCAGGGGTCTGCAACCTTTTTGACCAAAAGAGCCATTTTGCTCCTTTTTCCAAGACATTTTTTTGTCTGGAGCCGCAAAACATATTTCATAGTTTTTTATTGTTATATCAGACTAAAACTACAGTTTTTTAGCATTTATTATGCTATTTATTTCATGATATAAAACTGTTAAGCTCTAATAAGAAACAAAGAACTCTTATAAGGAGAATTACAAATAATACACGGGCCTACTTTAAAATAAATTAAACACAGCACTTGGGGAGTCCTCTGCACATTTGAAGGGAAAAAAAATATTATTAAAATGGGCCCACTTTGAAATAAATAAAACATATAGCTGCACCCTAAAAAGAGTTAAAGCTAGGGTAGGTAAGAATGGAGAAACCAGCTCGAGTGCGCTAGAATTTGAAAATACACAACCGGAAAAAATATGCCTTCAGACTTTCTTACAGAGTCCCTCCTCCAACACACACGAACGCGCACATGACCAATGAGGGCACGAGATAAGTTTGTGCACAGATGGAAGGCTGACAGGCAGTTAGGCCATCCAGTTACTTTAGCCGGGCCGGCTCAGATGATTGGTCGTTCTTTTTACAGTGCTACGGCTTCCACAGATTAATTTTTGTATGTATTTATTGTCAAAGCATTTAATATATTCATTGCTATCGGGACGTTAAGAGCATTCCATGGAATATAACAAAAAGTGTTTTCTGAAATAAATTACATACCCCATTGAATTATGACTGACGATGTCAGCTGTCTTCCTCTCCCTCGTAAAGGCTGCACCACCGTTGACAACTTCTCTCTACATATCAAACATACCGGTAAACCAGCATCGTTTGCTGTGAAAGCATATAACTCCGTCCACACAGAATTAAATCCTGTGTTCCTCCGGTACTTTTCTTTGATTTATCCATAGTTCGCTCATCGAGCCGGGGGGTTATTCGCCTGCAGGAAAAGTTGCTCGCGCGGGACCGTAGCAGGATGTGACGCATATTTTAGTTGACCTAATTAAAACCGTTTTGTTTTTTATTTATGTGTCACAGTATCACCTCAAAATACAAGATACGAAACATTTTCAACCATGCAACAAAATATAAATAGTCCTACAAATACTTTTATTTTATTTCCTTCTTATTTTTGTCTAAGCTCAAGGGAGCCAGAGCAGGGGGCTTAAAGGGCCGCATGCGGCCCGTGGGCCGCGGGTTGCCAACCCCTGCTCTAGGCGTAGTGTGTTCTCTGACAGCAATACGCCGGCCATAATGTCCCTGTACCCGCATAGCGCTCTCCTTTAGATAGCACTCCCTGCGGTTCATCCCTCTCTGCGCATGCCCATTAGCCACCTCCTTTACAGGAGCTACAGCTGGGGCAGCGAATGGGGAATTTGTACGGTTACCATTGTGTGTAGGCCTAAGTGTAGCCTTTGTGGAAACAAAAGACACTTAGATTTATTGGTGCCAGTCCTAGAACCATACCCTGAAAAATGCTTGAGGGTGGGATTCATAGAAACCTCTTTTGGGGGGGGGGGGGGGGCTTTTTTTTATTTTTTTTATGACAGGCCAACAAAGAAAAGGTGGCAAGCTTGAGGCAAACTTCCTTGGCCCTTTTCAAATTACAGCACTAGAGGGGAAAAGTGCTGATCTGCTATCGGAGGATGGTAAAGTTTTAAAAAAAATCAATGTGGATCACTTGAAAATATGCAAAGCACAGCTGCCCCGAATCCCTCACCAAATTAAAAAAACAGCAACAACAGCAGCACCCTCCACATCACCAGCCTACATGGAAGCTCCATCAGCACCAGCCTCACCTGCTGCTCCAATAAATACTGTCACTCTAACACATGTAGGTCTTTTGATATTGAGTGTTACATTTGAATAGTAATTATGTAAACATGAACTAATTCTTTAACTATATCATGGTTGGTGCATTAATGTATTTTTTCAGATGTGCAGGAGGCATGGGCTGGGATGGATGTCCACGTCCTGCTTTCAAAAATAGGGCCATTCAAACTTTTTTTTTGGGACATCACAAACACTGGTCCAAACAAGCAGCTGGAGAGTGAGGTATTTCTTTGTCACATTATAATTTATATTTTTATATTTTATATAATTCCGTTCCCTAATGGGCAATATTTGTTTCAATGAAAGTCACAAAACATTGCATTACAGTTTTATTGACTTAAATCATAAAAGGAAATTCAGTGACGTTACAACAATGTAGTTGATAGTATTACAGTAAACATGCCTCTTTTTAATACATTGTGATCATTTTTCTCAAAGGTGATCAATGCCTACCTTACTCTCATTGTAAGACAATTCAACCAGTGCAATGACGGTCAAGCAGCTGTTATTGACAGCTACACTATGACCGCCATCTGGAAACACACATTTGGAAGAATCCGGGTATGTACATGATTGGAATGACTTAGCATTTGTAAATGTTGTAAATGCATTTTTCAACAGGAATGTAATACTTTTGCAACTACTCTCAGGTTGATCCAATGGCACACACAGTCATCGTGGGAATTGTGAACGAGAACCATCACTGGATGTTGGTGGTGAGAATAGGAGCATATTTTAAGCTCCAATCTGTATCTATAGTGCTGTATACACCATATATAATTAGTGATTTGCAAGATAACCGGGCCACACATACATGCTGTCACTTATTATTGATAACATCTAAACAATACCCTACATCGTACCTTCCTAATGTATGGTTCCTGCCTAATGCATGTTGTGTTTCCATGTGAATAATAAAAGGTAATGTACCCCCATGAGAAGAAAACCCTCTTCTTGGATCCACTTGGAGAAGGGAAAGGCAAAATGAGGGTGTGCCTACAGTCTACATGGTACATTTGATACAGTGTAGTTCCGGTGTTGTATGAGTTTTTTGACAATGATGTGCTGCATCTTGACACATGTACTATCTACATACTGTAGAGCCTTTATGAGGATGAAAGGCTGCAAGGTTTCAAGGTGGACATGCAGCACCCTCCCCCATAATCGCCAACAAGACAGCACATCCTGTGGTGTCCTGGCCTTAAAAGTGAGTGTGAAATGCATTTAGCCAAACATTACTCTCAAACTCAAATTCAGTAGCAATTAGACTGAATATCTTGACTTGCTTTTATACATCTTGATCAAAGATGTATTGAATTGTGTCAAACTACACATATACAACATGTCATTCTTTAAATCTGTTGGGTCATTTGTCTGTATTCCATTTGAGGGTGAAATCATAGACCATGCAGTCCATATACTAATCAGAGTTCTCTTCAGTTTGCAGAGAAGATTTTACTGGGGGAGGCAATTGAGTTTGAAAGCTCCCAGAAGGCAATGCACGAGCTGAGGCTGGACATTGCTACTTCTCTCCTCAGAGAATCTGGTTTGTTACCTTTTCTCAACATTGTCAATGACTTCATGTAGTTACTTTTATTAATTGTATCTCATAAGTATGCATCAATAACCTAGTATATTAATAATGTGCCATACAAATTGTTGTATTGTATCATTGCTTGGACCATTGGTACTGTTGGGTTAATATTGACCAGGGACATTATCAGGGTTTTAAAAGCAACACAGTGGCTTAAGTATAGATTAGGGTAAATAGTCACTACATACAGTATATTGTGTATCTCAACTCCAAACAGATAACATATGAAGCATCGCAGGCAGGCATCTTCAACTGCAATTTCATATAGGCTACACACGTCACACTCTAACACACCCTTTCAATTCTGCGGTTTATTTAAGATGTGAGATTTCCTCATCTTCCTCCTTTCAATGTGCTCATTGGTGTGTATTACTTTTAACTGATATCCTCAGTTAATTTTTACCTTGAACTTATTATAATCAAAGCTGTAAAGCTAATACATGTGATGAACAACAAAAGAACCATGAGAACCAAACTTAAATTGATGCGTACAGTGCGAAAGAAGTTTTGGATGTTTTGTAATGACATTGTGCAGGTTCCCATTCTACAGAGGGTAAGGAGAGTGAAAGGAGGAGCAGATGGCTCCTCTGTGCTCAGATTTAATCATTTAGAACATCTACGTGTTTGTGTGTGTTTTGCCTTTTCTTCACACAAAATAATAAAAGACCACAACAAATGTGTCCTTATATAATTGACCTTTTAGTCAAAAATTGGAATGGGTCACCTTGACCCCAAATCTGCAATGTGGTTTATCTGAAGATATTGATTACGTTTTGTCTCAACAGATGATCTAAGCAGGCTTTGCTGTTACTGCGGGATGGAAGAGCAGGATGAAGAACATTGGGTAATTTCCTATTGCACATTGCACACAAATAAAGAAAATTAGCAGAAATATGTTTCCAGACTTTATCAACATTATTTGCGTTGGTAATTGCTACTATATTTGGCATCTTCAGCATTAACTGATAAAGGATTAATTTTTTGCTTGTTTTTCCATACATTTTTGTTGAAAATGCATTTCTTTCTCATAACACAACATTTATGTTTTTGAAAGATTTCGATAATTGAAGGAATGGTTAGAATGTTAGTGGGAAATACATTAGAGATATTCTATTATCATAAAAAAAAACATAATGCATACCTTACATAACAAGTATTTATTGTTTTCTCAGATTTGCTGTGACATTTGTCAGCGGTGGTACCACCACCAATGTGTACAAAGGCCTCCAGTGGATCAACCGTACTTGTGCCCTGGATGCACATAATGCCCCGAAGGGACCATCATTAACCCACTGTCATTTCAACCAATACAACTATTGTTTGGCCTGTCATAAAATGCGCATAGCGTATATAATAATATGCTGACAAAGACTATGTAACATTTGTAAACATATATTTTGATTATTAGATGACAACTATTGTAGTGGACATTTTTATTATATCCTTATATGCTTAAACCAAATGCTTCTCATAAATGTCATGTGCTGTTTTCTTTTTCTTCTAGGCGCTTCAAGGCCACAGCTGCTTTGGCTACTGGGAGACTCATACACAGTCACACAAGAACTTCCCTACTCTGAGAACCGTTATGCTATCTGCAGCTCAAGGCCAGAAGGTGTCTAATAACAATGTGACCGTGTGAACACAAGAGTTATAACATTCCCACTCTTTTCCTATATAACTTCTGCTTTTTCATTGTACTGCGCACACTCTGGCAGACTATTCTATACTCTGTCAGACCTGTGTCTATTTTTATTGTATCCTATGTATTTGAAGCTTCAAATAAATAACCCAAAAGACAGCTCTGCTCGTTTCACCATTTATTTGTTTTGATCACTTTGACTTGTACTCTCCAGCCGTGTTGGGTCCTAGATTTCCATAACACTATGTAAAATTAAACAATACATTTTAAAGCACGTGTATACAGACAGGACGTAACAATAATGATAAAAAAAAGATTTAAAAAAACAAAAACTGAAAAGCAGAAGTTATATAGGAAAAGAGTGGGAATGTTATAACTCTTCCATTGAAAAGGAAGTGACGAATGAATTTCGACATCTCAAATACGGAGCGAAAGTTAAACCATAAGAATCAGACTATGAGCTACCACTAAACAACTCACAGTCTGAATATTACCATTAATAAAAACCCTGAACGTTTACTTTTCGTTTTAAACATCTTTTTAAGGTGTAAACCTATGGTGTAAACGTGTCATTTAAAGGCGTAAACGTATCATTTAGAAATGCGCGTTCCCGTGACAAGGGGGGCATTTCATGACGGGGAGGCATAATGTGACACAACACCGGCACGCCGGTTCCACGGGGTGGGCCGAAGAGGTGGAGGGCGCCGCGGGCACGGGATCTCCGTGCCTGCACCTCTCCCTTCGTCTCACCTCTCTACTGAGATCTTTGAACGCACCGTGGCCCGCCCTCGGGGGAGGGGGGCCGCGAGCGCCGTCACAAAGCTGTCTCTTTGAAACGGACATTATGGGGGAAAGTGGAATTGTGGAGAGAAATGACTCTTACTCTGGGATAAATGCAATAGTCTTTACTGAATGCATTTTTCCCACACACACACACCCAACCCAGTCTCACGGCATTTCGTGTTCACCATCACGATTTTTAATCTATTGATTCGTGTTCACCATCACGATTTGCCCCTTTTTTTCGTGTTGCACAGCACGATTTTAAAATCAATGTATTTCTACTGGTAATGTGTTTCCTGCCTGCAGACTGCAGCACATCTTTTTCTCCGGTCGGGTCGTGGAAGACCGGAAGCTGTGTGGTTCATAAAAACATGTTCTTACTCAATATCAAGCCACAGTTATTGCTTTTATTTTAAATCGTATAATTTCGGACTTTTGTTGTCGTCTGTGAGGAAAATAAATGGGGCTCAGAGCCTCAGGATACTGAAATCTGTATTTTTTTAAATATTTTTTTCCTTCTAATTTGTTATTCTTTTCAAAATAACACACTGTTATTTACTCACCAATAACATACAATTATCCTTGCTTTTATTTATTGGTTTAATTCCATAATCTCGGGCTTTTTTGGCGTCCGTCAGGAACTGAATTTCAAAATAAATATAACAGGAAACAGAGGTAGGCATTTCGAGCGATTACCCAAGATCCTCAGCTATGGTTTTAAGCTCACTGATTGGATGTGTTAGCCGCAATGCATGCTGGGATTTGGTGTTTATATTATATGAAATCCGGAAAACATTTTAAAAGTATAAAATAATACTTAATTCCGAGTGCTCTTGCTTTTCTCTTTGAAAGTCATCACATAACGGCATTGTAATACACGGTTCGGCTGCATTACATACTACAGATCTGCCGTAGTTATTTATTTAGAGAGCCCTGATGAGAAGACCTTTGGAAAAACTGGAAGAAATGGCGCCGAAACTGAATACTTGACGTGGATCATAAATATATCAACAATTAAACAACATCTTCAATTTCTCTTCACACAATACGTCTCCTTGCAGTATCAACACTAATTCGGCTGACTTTTACATTTGATCTAATTCATAGATAGGTTATATTTACACCATAAAGGTGCACAGCTGATATACAAGGACTGTAGTTTTCAAAGATATTACTGATTTTCTTTGAATGTAAGAATGTAAATACTGAGTCTGAAATAGTATAGCAATATGCTGTAAAATGATGTGAAAGCATGCATAAAACTATACATCTTCAGATGTTGTACATACACACTAATAATACAAAGTTATTATGGCTGTGTGCACCTTGTGTGCACCTCCTAGTGGTTAACGCACGTTATTGAATTATTGTTTGTATGTGTTATATTTGATTAAAAAAATATTAAGAGTACATACTTTCATAGGGGGAAAGTATAAATATAGAAATATCGAATATACAAAATCAAGAAGATACTATAAGTGATCTCTACAATAAAACAGTTTAGTGCAGGATGTACACAGATATTAATAGGAGGAGGTGCAAAACAGAAAAACGGATTAACCTTTATTTAAACATTAAAGGAATGGTCCACTCATTAGATAATCAATCAAAACTTCAGTATTTAGTGAAACGTTATGTTTAAACCATACCCTGAAGAAATCAGCGATATTCCCCGGTAAATAATGATTTTATAGCTCTTTTTTATCAAGACCTGTATATTCCGTCTGGCCGCCGCCATGTTTGCCATTTTCAGTAGTCACGTGATGGTCGTGACGTCATCCATGCGTTCACTTTGTCAACACACGGAAACATGATGGGGTATTTCAGTTCGGACTCGTCAGCAGAGGAACACGTTTTGACCAATGTGAAGAGATTGGATGGGGGAATTCAGCCATACATATCAGTATGACAATACGACACCCTCTGTCCTAAGACCCTCACATCGTACAAGGAAAAACTTCCGAAGAAAACCCACAGTTTAAAGGGAACATGGGAGAAACCTCAGGGAGAGCAACAGAGGAGGGATCCCTCTCCCAGGACGGACAGACGTGCAATAGATGCCGTGTATAAATTGAAAAGATAATAAATTTGCAACATAGGTAGTCCAAATGTTTGGAAATGCATGTGTGTATAATGGGAAGATGATATAAGATACTATATGTATGCATGTAGTACCACCCTTGCTAGCGATCCCCTCTCTAGTTTAGCATACTCAGCTTCGTTGTCCCTGGCCATAGAATCACGATTTTATGGGGCCGGAAAAACTGGGGGGAAATACACACTAGCCGGTACTACGCTATATGGAAAGGCCACCAAAAACTGTCCTGGCCTGGACGTTAAAACGGGGCTAGCCGCTGCAATGGAAATGCGCTATAACATACCTTATTCTTACTCCGAGCACTACTTCTGCTCCTCCGTCGCTTCACACTTGCAGAGGGCGATTTCTCTACTGGCCGAACTGGTGTCCTGGTCGGTGATGACACCAGAAAGACCGATGGTACTGCATCTCCTGCATCTCTTGTTCTTTAAATCCCATGTTATGTTTGATCATACTCTCAGAGTAGTCGTCTGGAAATGTGAAATGTTCGCTGCATACATGAGCCTGTAAATCTCTCGGTTCGGGCCGGCCACATTTCGCTAGCCACTGCCTCCGAATGTACTTCTTATGCTTACCTTTTGGCAACAGATGGAACCGAGCATTCCGTGGATTGTTCCTACCCGAATTATGGCAATATTTCGCGATACAGTGAGGCATATTTGAATAGAGAAACTACAGTAAATAACATGGAGATCAACGTGTCTTCGAAAACCAAACGCATGGATTACGTCACGTCCGGGAAATGGCGGCGCCCACAGTGTTGATGTTATTTCGGTATATAATCAGTTTAAAATCACTGATAATGTCATCGGATTAAAAAAAAAAAGAGAGAGAGACTGGCAGAGACTGGTCTGTTTTATCGGATGATAATTTTTAAAAAATGAGTGTCATGAGCATACCATTCCTTTAAATATTAAATATTAAGCCTGACAAAGTAATTAACGTCTAATATATTGCTTTCCTGCAATGTTAACTATGTTGAAGCACTTATTTTAACTGATATTATACACATTAATTATACTCTTATGTATGTAGATAGAATAAGAAATGTGCAGAATATGACAGTTTAATGGTGGAGGTACACACATATTGATAGATGTCTTGTAATGCACTGTTGAGGAACCTGTGACCCAAGTTTTTCATTCATTGCATAACTACACCGTAGTTGTGTATGATATGTCAATAAACCTTTGAAAATCTTGAAAGGGATGTGCAAAATAGCCATAATATACAGTCTTTAATTAACTATTAGTAGAGAATAACGAGTAATGAATATACTTTATTACTCGTTTCCATTCATGTCAATTGCAGATACATGTTTAGTCTTCTCAAGCACCAACTATCAAATATCTCTCCTGATTGTTGGCACTTGACAATCACCATACCTGAATTTTACTCAGGTGTAACTAAAGTCTGATTTAAGGTTGTTTATATTTCACATAATTAATCAGAATCTGCAAAGTAACTCAAATAAATGCAGTGGAGTAAAAATACCAGGTTAACCTCTGAATTGTAGTGGAGTAGAATTACAAAGTAGCAATGAGCTGTCATGTGGGTATATATTAATGCTGCGCATTATGGACACAAGTGATTTTCACCCATTTATTAATTATATGTTTTACATTTGATAACACCAATGTGTTTAATAATGGCAACTTCTAATTGTGGGAAAAACGAAAACGTTCAGTAGAGACGTCCCATAGAACATTTTGCGAAACACAATAGCCAGCATGTGTAGTTCTGGGGGGGTGTTCGATTCTAGTTTTGGATAATCTGGCGTGGTTTCGTTCCATTTCACACAGCTGTTTGACGCTCTGTAACCTTACGGGAACTGTAGTCCTAAACGATAGCTGGGGATTATGGGTAGTGTAGTGTTTTCGGCCATCCTAAACTCAGAAGTGTTGACAATCGCAATGATGCTCGAAATGTCCCTTACAGGCCTACGTCTGTTTCCGGTTATTTTTATTTTGAAATTCAGTTCCTGACGGACACCAAAAAAGCCCGAGGTTATGGAATTGTGGCTTGATATTGAGTAAGAACATGTTTTTATGAACCACACAGCTTCCGGTCTTCCACGACCCGACCGGAGAAAAAGACGTGCTGCAGCCTGCAGGCACGAAACACGTTACCAGTAGAAATACATTGCTTTTAAAATCGTGCTGTGCAACACGAAAAAAAGGGGCAAATCGTGATGGTGAACACGAATCAATAGATTAAAAATCGTGTTGGTGAACACGAAATGCCGTGAGACTGGGTTGACACACCTCACTCCAGAACTAGAGTTTACAAACGTAAACCACCGTTCTCCTGCGGGGGTCCCTGAACGCACCGCGGCCACTCTCACGAGGGCCGCGCGAGCACGTATTAACGCTGTATTTCCCATTGCAACGGTGAAATGCATTAATCGGAGCCATTATACTAGGCAAGGTGTGTTTTCTGTCAACAGCACGCCGGCAATAGCGTCTCTTGAACCCGCACAGTGCTTTGACAGCACTCGGTTTATTCCACTCACGTGCACACGCCCACCTGCTGGCTCCCTATACTGGGGTTTACAGCAGGGGCGGGGAGTTTAGGACAGTGTTTCTTCCTCTGGGAATGGGCAAGAAGCAGCTACGCTGCAACGAATCCTCATCCCGTGAGCAAGGAGATCGATCCAAAGAGCCCTTCCGTAAACACGGGGGCTCCCAGGAGATCAACACGATCCTCTTTGGAAAGTGCCACGCGGCGTGATATCCCAGGGACATCACACGGCGGGCAGCGGTGGCGGCCTGTGATGAAGTAGGGGCGACCCTATATCACGTGAAGCCACCGAGCACCGGTCCCTGGGGGAACCGGGCCTGGGGGAACCGGGCCTGGGGCAAGGCCCGTGGACCAAGCTACTTATTGGGCCTTGCGGCCCAATAATCGCTCTGACCTGGTGAGGCGGGGGCATCTCTCGCAATAAGTGAGTAGCCCACACATCCGCCGCCACGATCATCATCCAGGGAGAGTACAGCCCTGGGCGGTGGACTTCCATGGACGCCAGACCCGGAAGGAATGGCGAACGTGAATGGCGAACGTGAATGGCACCGCCTCAGCCATATCCTGGTCCCCCAACCACTCGAAGCAAGGTGGTGGGGATCGGCGCCTGCTATTTCAACCAGGGCACGAAGGACAGGCCCGGGTCTCTAGCAGTGGCGACTCCCTGGAGGTATGATAACTCTTTCTTCTTCTTTCAAACGTCTCAGTCTCTCGTGGAATCACTTCCGCTGCTGAAGAGAAAAGGATGATAGTCAGGAGGCGAGGCCTCCTTTTATACGGTGTGATGCGCGCACATTCAGGTAGGCCCGCCCAGGGAGTAGCATGAAGCTGCAGCGTCGGAGACAGCAGTTACGGCCCGTCCACACTACAGCGTCGACAGCGTCGACAACTCCAATCTGCCCATTCACTTTGAATGGGGTGACGTCACGTTGCCTCGCTTTTTCGCCGAACTGAATTGTGGGTAGCAGAGCGGTCCGTCTCCGCCAGAGACGCCGGAGTAGCCAGCGCCAGCCAGTCAAGTCCCGTTTCGGAAAATCTGACAGCTCAAGCCGTAGCCAATCAAACCGCGTCTAAGCTGGGAGAGATATCCCGCCGTTCATTTCTATATTTCAAAAAAAGTTGGAGGAGAAACTAACTATCGCCGTAGCGAATCACCCGGTTTTGTATGACCAGACCCTCTTCACCTACCGGGATACAAACCGGAGGAACCAGGCATGGAAGGAGGTGGCAGAGACAGTGGGTGAAACTGGTAGGTTTTCGCCTGTTTGGGGAGTTTATATATATATTGCTCCCATAAAATCCCTGGGGTTTTTTGCTTTGTATGTCGGGGGTGGGAGATTCATGTGATTGGTTGTTGGTCGTGTTGCTTGAATAAAATCCCCAAGCTCCAGACACGCCCAGCTCCAAGCTTTTTTTGAAGCTGTAGTGTGGACACTCCGTTACAGGACCGCACTTGTAGAACCGCACACACAGGTCCCGCGTCACGGCGGCACGTGACGGAGCACGTTCACATGAATGTGAACGTCAACGCAGAGAATGTGAGGAATGTGAAGTGCTTTTACAGTTTTCTTTGTTGTTTTGTTTGTTCTTTTGTTTTTGTCTTGAAATGAAGTGTGATTAGCTAACATTAACTATGATAGTGTTAAGGCAATACAAACAAACATCTGTTTGCTTATGATAGCTTCTAACCGTATTAAAGTCTCTAAAAACAACTATTCGTTAGCTATAGCTTTCGGCAAAAGCATTACCAAAAGCATTAGCTTCGTTAGCATATTTGATCATTTGTTTAATAAAACTAGCGGGATTTTGGCAAGCCCAACTAGGTGTCATAGTTGAGTAATTGAATCACTAATTACATTAAGAGTGTGAGTAAAGTTAACAACTATTCTGCTGTATTGAACAGCCATACAAGCAACAAGTGCTAAATGTAATCTGTTAGCCTATGATGACTCGCTGCAAAACCAACTGTTAACCATTTTGTTTATTTGTTTAATGAAACTGTATGTTATGGTTATGTTATTTGACAGAGGCTTTTATCCAAAGTGACTCACAAAAAACATAAAATAACCATAATTAACATTAGAATTTCAATACAAATAGTTACATAGTCAAGTTACATTACTTATTAAATTTTTAACAGGGTAATTACTCATCTGTAACCTACTACATTTAAAAAAAGTAAACTTCCCAACCCTAATGATTAATTATAGTCAGCTAATTAATTAAACTTCAACGGATGACAAAAGCATGTCAATATGTCCACTACATTAAATCAGCAGTAGCCTAAGTTCTGTCTTCATAGTAAATGCTTCTTTAATAGTCATTGTATTACAATTTGAATTCATTGTAAATAATCTTTACTGTGCTGACTGCCTGTTTACCGTTTATCAGACAGTGTCATCATTTTGACATGTTTTGTAATATTGCATGAGGTGTTTTAGTCAGTTATTGTTGAGATTATTAATGCATATCAATTGTGCACCATGCCTTAGCCTTTCCCTATGCAATACTTTAGTTGACGTCTTGTTCTTATTGTTTCAAAGGCATGGCCAAAGGTTTGCCTTCTGGACTCTGGAGGCCAGAAGCTTGCTGGAGGGAACCCTTCAGCCAATATTCAGAGTGCCATGACAGGTTATCTCCCTCGAGAGGGAACAGCAGACCCCGCCTCACCCCCAGTGAAGAAACAGCAGACCCCGCAATAAAAATAAATAAAAATGTATTCTGAACTGAAATGCCTCTCGGTCAAACTGCTTGTTTATCTTTTGCAGGCTGGTGCATGAACACACTAACAGTTGTTTTTCAGCAATCTAGCACCTCTTCGAAGACACCTTTGATTTATTAATAATAATAATGAAACGAGAATTATGATACTGTAGAAGGAACAGTGTTTAACAGTGTTGTTTTCTTTTGAATAATAATGAAACGAGAATTATGATACTGTAGAAGGAACAGTGTTTAACAGTGTTGTTTTCTTTTGAATAATAATGAAACGAGAATTATAAACATACCCAAAACTAAATTAACAGTGTTGTTTAATATACATATAAAAGACTATATTTTTGAAATTCTCAACTAAATTAACAGAATATATAAACATTCATGTGAACGTGCGTTGACCGTCACGTGGTCCGTCACCGTCACGTGGTCCGTCACCGTCACGTGCTCCGTCATGTGGCGCCGTCACGCGGGGCCCCGTCACGCGGGACCCCGTCACGCGGGACCCTGTCACGCGGGACCTGTGTGTGCGGTCGTGACGCGGGACCTGTGTGTGCGGTCCTGTAACTGCGGTTCTATAACTGCTGTCTCCGACGCTGCAGCTTCATACTATTGCGCCCAGGGCCGGCTACGTCTATAGAAGTCTCACGGCCCGTCTACACTACAGCGTCGACAGCGTCGAAAGCTCCAAGCTGCTCCAAGCTGCCCATTCACTTTCAATGGGGTGACGTCACGTAGCCGCGCTTTTTCACCGAACTGAATTGTGGGTAGCAGAGCGAGGCGTCTCAGGCGTCCCTGGACGCCGGAGTAGCCAGCGCCAGCCAATCAAATCCTGTTTCCCAAAATCTGACAGCTGAAGCGCTAGCCAATCAAACCGCGTCTAAGCTGGGAGAGATATCCCGCCGTTCATTTCTATATTTCAAAAAAAGTCGGAGGAGAAACTAACTATCGCCGTAGCGAATCACCCGGTTTTGTATGACCAGACCCTCTTCACCTACCGGGATACAGACCGGAGGAACCAGGCATGGAGGGAGGTGGCAGAGACAGTGGGGGAAACTGGTAGGTTTTCGCCTGTTTGGGGAGTTTATATATATATTGCTCGCATAAAATCCCCGGGGGTTTTTGCTTTGTATGTCGGGGGCGGGAGATTCATGTGATTGGTTGTTGGCCGTGTTGCTTGAATAAAATCCCCAAGCTCCAGACACGCCCAGCTCCAAGCTATTTTTGGAGCTGTAGTATGGACGCTCCGTTAGTGGGAGAATGCTTGCGGGCAGAGCCATATCTCTAGGGCTCTGCTTGCGGGGTAAGAGAGTACCCATAGAGTCCAGTATAGGGCGGAGCCTGTGAGAGATATAACATCAATACATCCTGTGGATTGACTGTGAGTGAGTGTGGGGGAGGGGAGAAGTCTTTTTTGTCCTTTGTCACTCAGTTTAGGAGTATATTTCAGGGGATAAGGATGTGTGAAAGTAAAATTTTAAAGTCCAGCTTTTCCAGTCCAGTGTGTGTGTGTGTGTGTGTGTGTGTGTGTGTGTGTGTGTGTGTGTGTGTGTGTGTGTGTGTGTGTGTGTGTGTGTGTGTGTGTATATAGATGTTTTTATGATGGGCCGTGTAGGCCAAAATTCAAACTCACCTCACACACACACTACTGAAAACATCTGGCCTTGCACACACACTACTGAAATACTCTCACGTTCACTACTGAACACCTCACACACACACTACTGAACACATCTGGCATTGCACACACACTACTGAAATACTCTCACATTCACTACTGAACACCTCACACACACACTACTGAAAATTAAGCCTCACACACACACTACTGAAATCCTCTCACATTCACTACTGAACACCTCACACACACAATACTGAAAATTAACCTCACACACACACTCCTGAAAAACATTTTACTGAAAGGTTCTCAGTAGGGAATGTGCATGTGTTTCACCTATGTGTGTGTGAGGGGATTCTTGCTGTAACGGAAGTCATTCTAATGTAATGGAAGTCATTCTAATGTAACGGAAGTCAGTGGTCTCTTTGCTAGCCCCGTTAGCTTCATTAGCTCCAGGCTGCTACTCCGAAGTGTTTGTTGTGCTGATGCCTGGTGGAGTATTCTTCATTGAAATATCGCACTTATCTTAGGGCTCTGCGGTTCAAACAGACCGTCCATGAATGCAGTTTATTCGGTAAGTGAAATTCAAGCACTTTATTTCTTACTTGTCTTTTTATTCAGCTAACAAGCGAGACGAAGCTACATCTGTGCTAACGATGCTATCCGTAGCATACAAGTTAAAACATAATAGAGAAGTGTAAAACATTAAGAAGGATTATACTGTAAAACATAAGGCTTCTCGGTGAGGTTGGTAAAATAAGGTCATGCTTGTACATTAGTTAGCTTGCTAGTTAGGTAACTGTATGCATTGTTATTGTTAATTTAAAATAGCTATGCTCGACGTCGACGATGCAGACAGCTAGCGTCACATTAGTGTTGAAGAGCAGAGTACTGTATGAGATTAACCTCACTATAAGATCTGTGTATCTGAAAAATATGAATCTCACATTTCCAGTTGGTTCCAGAAATAACGTTGACGTAGATATTGCAATATGGTTTGAAAATAGCTGGAAATAAGGTCTGTGGTTGAGACACATTTAAGAGACGGGTCACGTTTTGTTCAGCCGGATAATATCCACATGTCTACCCTACTTTTATAATTTTCAAATCATAAATCTAGTTTCCAGAAGCAAAATGCTAACGTTATGCTTAAAGGAACTGCAGCTGCTTCAACGTCACGCCGATTTAAGACCCATATTCAAACATACAGATTATAAATGGTACAAGTTGAAGCGTTTGTTTGAACAGTTTGCAGGAACTTGCTTTCAAGCAGAACTTGAAAATGTATATAAATAGCTGACGTTAATAATGCTAACTAGCGAGCTAGCTGTGTAGATCTGCTGCACTATTTACTACAGCCCGGCTGTCCGCAGCCGACTTTATAACAGTATTAAGTGAAAACCATTACAAATCTTTTATAGAATAAATCCGTTATCCAAATCCCATAAAAACACAAGACAACCAGCAATTAGACAATACCCTGTGTCGTATTTTTGTTGGATGAATGCAAGCTGATATTGTCACTTTTAAAAAAACCTAAATAAGGGTTGTTCCCTCTTGTTTTCTCTTTGTAAGGATAATAATACTACAGAAAATGGGCTCCGCGGAACCAAAAAAGAGAAATACAAGTATTTGTATTCCCCCCGGTCTGCACGTTTTACGTTGCTTAAGGTAAGTGAACATGAAACTATTCAGCATAACTTTCAATAATAATCTACGGTATTTATTGAGTTTTGGGATATTACTTGCATACAAATCTATAAATGCCTTAAGGTTTCTAAAACATACAATGTGGTAAATTCAACAGTGGACCCAGCAAAGATTCACATTTTTGCACGATTTGTTATTGATTTGTTGCTGTTACTTAATTATACTTTTAATAAATTCAAGTCAAGCTTAGTTACATGTGATGGTAGCTATATGCTCTTACCTGTGTGCCTCCTCCGCTACCAGACTGTATTCAAACTCTTAAGTACCAGTTCTATCTACTTTAAACAATTAAAAAGACAAAATCAACTACATTTATTGATATACCAATCTTTATTTTTGGGGCCTCTTCTTCTTTTAAATTAAACTTTCAGACATGAGATATTGAAATACAGTAATAGTTTTGTCTATTTAAAAAAGAATGAGCCATTCCTTACAGTTAACTTCATATTTCTTATTGTCTAAAGCAGCATTTCCCAAACTCAGGGTCACGACCCACAATGGGTCGCGGACCCGTTTTGATTGGGTCGCCAGTTAAATGCATTGCTTCACGCACACACAGCGTCAGAGCTGATGGCTGCGTTGCAAATAAAACATTTTTATAATTGTTTTATTTTATTTTGAAAATGAAATTATGCAATATAGCATTGTATATTGAATGATTTAATTTTCTAAACACAAATAAACTAAAAATAAAAGATTGTATTTGTATCAGCTCTGACGCGTCCCCCGCGAAAGTTTTCGCGCCGTCTGTTTATTGTCTGTTGATTAATCCCGATCGTACATGATGGCAAAAAGACGATACAAAGAGCAGTTTTTAAACGTTGGCTTCACAAAAGCTGTTAGAAATGGAGAGGAGCGACCTCAGTGTGTTTTATGTGGAGAGGTGCTCAGTAACAAAAGCTTGAAAATGAATAAATTGGACCGACATCTCCAAACAAAACATCCTCTGCATCGGGACAAATCGAAGAATTTGAGTCTTTCAAGAAGCAGTGTTTTGACGGCGGAAAAGTAAGTCATTAATTTTAATCATTTGTTTTGTGTGTTTGTGAGCTTGTCAGTGTCTGTTGTGAAATTGTTTCTTTAATGCAAAGTTGGATGAAATGCAGACTGAGCCCCGGAGCGGACCGCCAGCTGCGCGCTCTCGCGCGTCCTCTACTCGCTCCCGCGAGTCCACTACATTCTGCAGCGGCAGAGAGCGGTGTTTCAACTTTTACTTGCCTGAAATGTTTTTAAAACGGCCGGGAGAAAAACAGAGAAACAATAACCACAGGAAGATTAGAGGGAAAGTGACAGGCAGTATGAGAAGGAAAGCGAGAGAAAGTATCAGCCGCACGGACGTGACTGCTGCAGTGTGATGCACAATACATATGGGGGTTATTCCCTATCTTTATTCAAGAGCGTGGTCTTTAAATTTGAGAGCATACTTTATTGATTTCATGTTCAGAATATGTATTTCTTTCCCTCAAACCCTGTCCTCGCACTCAAATAGTGCCTGCTTGCGCTTAGACTTGCTCTGCTTCTGCTCAAACTGCTTGCACTCAGATATATTGCTGCTTACAGATTTCCTGTGTTCCAGCTTCAAACCTTCTCCACTCAGGCTGTTTCTGTGCGCTCGTGAAATGTCTGCTCTCAGATTTCTTCTGTGCGCGCTAGGATCTTTTGTGCAACAACCCTGTCAAAATCCCTCTGTGGGGATTCCCCACAGTATTGAGTATGTAAATCGCTTTGGATAAAAGCGTCTAACAAGTAACTAATGTAATGCGCTATAAATGCGGTTGCCAGGTCCACATTGGGTATGCGTACGCCGTCTGGTGTTTAAAATCACCCAATAACCCAGCAATGTTAACGATAATATCTTCTCTGTTATTTTCAGGCATTCAAAGGGAACAGAAGGGCGAGGGCATCCTATCAAGTCAGCCTCCACACAAAAAAAGTTAATCAGTTGCCAAGTGTTGGAGTTTCTTTGTCTCTGTGTTTTACAACAGCTCTGTTCATTTAAAAGTGTTTGTGTGTACATAGTTGTTGATCCCGTGACAAACTTAATGTTGCACTTCTGATAATTTAAATGTGGTTTCACCTGTGATGTACTGTCTACTGCACTTCCTATAGTTAGTGTTTTGTCCCTTTCTGTTTACAACATGTTTGTTCTTTTAAAATAGTTTAAAATGGTGTGTACATAGTTTTTGAGCTAGTGACAAACTTAATATTGCACTTTTGATAATTGTATAATTTAAATTTGATTTGTACTGTATATACTTGAATGCACTTCCCATGTTTCGTCTTTCTGCTTTGATCCTTGTTTTTTCTGGGCAAGCTCAAAGGGAAGGTTGTTATGGTGAGAAACCTAATTGCTGCGATGCACTTTTATAATTAAATAAATATTTTCATTTTAAATTCATGGTGTGTTGCATTTTTTGTTTATAACTGTAGATATTATGGAAAATCATGAAATTATTTGAGCTTGGGTCCCTTAGGACCACAACATTTCTGTTTTGGGTCACATGCTGAAAAAGTTTGGGAACCCCTGGTCTAAAGCATTTATGACACACATTTCCCCCTCATATTCACAGTGTGGATCAATTGAGACAGCGTGCATAGACTTTGGGAGAACCCTCAGTATGACGGATGTCCTGTCTGTGGGTTTGGCTGGAGAGGACTGAGGTGGAGAGGTCTTTCTCTGGGATGAGGACGTGGCCTGATGGAGGAGGACCAGGTCTGATGAAGAAACCACCTAACTGCATCTGTGAGCCCATACTGGGCTCAGCTGTCACAAACAAATGATGGTCCTGTTTGACTTTGTGTTCACAATAAAAGTGTAGTTTCTTAGTGAATGTCCTGTATTGGTCTTTAATCTGAAATCAGCTTTTCATTTTCTTCTTGCCCCTCTGAGAAAACGGTGAGGCAGTATGTCAGGTATGTCCTTTCCTAACAGAAATGAAAAGAAACATGACATTATTGCAGAGCAAGTGTGTTATTTATGAAACGTTTGTTTATTTAGCGGCTGTAGAAATAACGTATTTTTTAAATGTTAATGTGTTTTTTTAATTCATCACTTTGTACTACAAAGATAATCAGATTTATGAATGAACAGTCTGCAGTTAATCAACATTAAAATATCTTATTAAATAATATTCAACTGCTCGGTTGTCTCACTGCAAGAACCACTTTTACCACGTCTTTTACAGACAAATGGTAGCAATTCTCACAATGTAAAATAATAATTGCCTTAAATACATTGAAATGTGAAAGCTGATTATAGTTGTTACTTTATCTATTTAAACCAGAACATTTCTCGATTCTTTGTACCTTTTGAGTCCATGCTGAAGTTCACTGATGTTAGGAATAGGTCTGTCTCTCGTGGTCAGCATCCTCTGGTCTGTCTGCATCACCTGGAAACTTTAAACAAAAAAAAAAATATATATATATATATATATATATATATGTAAAGTAACAATGTGTTGGTCACAGACTTTTTTACATGCAAATGTCATGTGATAATCTTTTTGTTATCCTTAAAGAAAGTGCTGGATATCAAAGCCCTTACTGTATCTTATCAGTTGGATTGTGTATTATTGTATAGTTGTGGTCCTTTTTATTTTAGAATCGTTTTTCATGAGACAGTCAATTTAAATATTTGTCCTATGCCATATTCACATTCATTTGTAACACACACGTAAGGGTAAAAGACAAACATCTTCAATAAATGTAATGCAATGAATAAGCTTCATTGTCACAGAAGCACACATAACGTCATATCTAATATTTAAACAAATCAATTCCTTGTCCCTAAAGCATTGACTGAGCTATTTTTCGTCCTCAAATGCAGGCATTAAGTTACATGTTCATGTTCTGCTGCCACAATAAGTCGGTTTCTCCAGTGTAATGATAATAAAATGCTAAGTAAGTATTGGTAATAATATTAATAAAAACAACAACGTTTGGGTTCGTTCGTTTAATATGATGAACGTTAACCAGTAAGCTTCAATAATCAACTCCAGCTCAACAAACCATATTGCAATATCTACGTTAACGTTATTTCTGGAACCAACTGGAAATGTGAGATTCATATTTTTCAGATACACAGATCTTATCGTGAGGTTAATCTCATACAGTACTCTGCTCTTCAACACTAATGTGACGCTAGCTGTCTGCATCGTCGAGCATAGCTATTTTAAATTAACAATGCATACAGTTACCTAACTAGCAAACTAACTAATGTACAAGCATGACCTTATTTTACCAACCTCACGAGAAGCCTTATGTTTTACAGTATAATCCTTCTTAATGTCTTACACTTCTCTATTATGTTTTAACTTGTATGCTACGGATAGCATCGTTAGCACAGATGTAGCTTCGTCTCGCTTGTTAGCTGAATAAAAAGACAAGTAAGAAATAAAGTGCTTGAATTTCACTTACCGAATAAACTGCATTCATGGACGGTCTGTTTGAACCGCAGAGCCATAAGATAAGTGCGATATTTCATTGAAGAATACTCCACCAGGCATCAGCACAACAAACACTTCGGAGTAGCAGCCTGGAGCTAATGAAGCTAACGGGGCTAGCAAAGAGACCACTGACTTCCGTTACATTAGAATTACTTCCGTTACATTATAATGACTTCAGTTACAGCAAGAATCCCCTCACACACACATAGGTGAAACACATGCACATTCCCTACTGAGAACCTTTCAGTAAAATGTTTTTCAGGAGTGTGTGTGTGAGGTTAATTTTCAGTATTGTGTGTGTGAGGTGTTCAGTAGTGAATGTGAGAGGATTTCAGTAGTGTGTGTGTGAGGCTTAATTTTCAGTAGTGTGTGTGTGAGGTGTTCAGTAGTGAATGTGAGAGGATTTCAGTAGTGTGTGTGCAAGGCCAGATGTTTTCAGTAGTGTGTGTGTGAGGTGTTCAGTAGTGAATGTGAGAGGATTTCAGTAGTGTGTGTGTGTGTGTGTGTGTGTGTGTGTGTGTGTGTGTGTGTGTGTGTGTGTGTGTGTGTGTGTGTGTGTGTGTGTGTGTGTGTGTGTGTGTGTGTGTGTGTGTGTGTGTGTGTGTGTGTGTGTGTGTGTGTGTGTGTGTGTGTGTGTGTGTGTGTGTGTGTGTGTGTGTGTGTGTGTGTGTGTGTGTGTGTGTGAGGCTTAATTTTCAGTAGTGTGTGTGTGAGGTGTTCAGTAGTGAATGTGAGAGGATTTCAGTAGTGGGTGTGCAAGGCCAGATGTTTTCAGTAGTGTGTGTGTGAGGCTTAATTGTCAGTAGTATGTGTGTGAGGTGTTCAGTAGTGAATGTGAGAGGATTTCAATAGTGTGTGTGTGAGGCTTAATTTTCAGTAGTGTGTGTGTGTGAGGTGTTCAGTAGTGAATGTGAGAGTATTTCAGTAGAGTGTGTGCAAGGCCAGATGTGTTCAGTAGTGTGTGTGTGAGGTGTTCAGTAGTGAACGTGAGAGTATTTCAGTAGTGTGTGTGCAAGGCCAGATGTTTTCAGTAGTGTGTGTGCGAGGTGAGTTTGAATTTTGGCCTACACGGCCCCTCATAGTTTTCCATCTGCAGGATGAACATAATAGACTCATACCCATTCATATTCTATGGCGGTCAATTCTGACCGAAAACATCATGGGTGTTTCACTGTTGAATAAATCACTCAACATTCAATGCAAGTGGTGATCATCAAGTGTATATGTTTAGAGGCCTAGTGTGGACGATAACATAAGGCAGGGTTGCCAACTTTGGGTACCTGGCTGGAGTGAGATTTTGATATCATGGGTTTAATTACACATATGCGCACTAAATGACTGCTATCGTGTCAGTAGTGGGACCTTAGCATATATATAGGATATATACAATAAATACAAATACACAATATTGGACACAGACTATAAAGGGCACAAAGTTTCATTCACTAATGAAAGTCAAACGCATGTTTGTTTCCACTGTTTTATTGTGTGCCTGTCGCGATAAGCAATTAATTGACTTATCGTAGGCCTACGATAAATAAAAATGAACTCGATAACTTTTCTGACCTCAATACATTTACATTTACATGAGGATGTGACTAGTAGTTTGAAAGGATGTACTTGAATTATTATTATTATTATATATTATCATGATGTCAGTGGTCTAAAATGGTCATACAACGGTGCCGACAATATTATCGTTTATCGCAATAATTTCCGGGAAAATGTATCCAACAAAATTAATTATGAGAGGCCTATACGTGAAACACACACACAAACAAATCTACAGACTTACTCCAAACTGCCAAATATATTAATTAACGCACTCTCACTCTCATATACTCTTTGACTCTATTTTGGCCTGAAAAAACTTTTTCATGCTGCTTCCCTGATGGCTTCCACAGGATTGTAGCTGACATCCTCGTGGATTCATCTTCTTATTACAGACACATGCATTTCCTAACATTCGGTCTATATGCTGTAAAATGTATTATCTCTTCGATTTAAACACGGCAATTGCATGTCTGTCCGTCCTGGGAGAGGGATCCCTCCTCTGTTGCTCTCCTTGAGGTTTCTCCCATTTTCCCCTTAAACTGTGGGTTTTCTCTGGAAGTTTTTCCTTGTACGATGTGAGGGTCTAAGGATAGAGGGTGTCGTTTTTCTCATACTGATAATCTGAACAATCTGTGCTGTTGTATTTGCTATAAAGTGTCTCTACTGTAGGCTAATTTTATTATATGTACAGTGTTAGATAATATTTTAATGATATCTGTGCAGGGGAGAATTTTAGTGTTTTCCCATGTGTCTTGCCTGCAACTTAGAGCAAGGGCACAGGTCAAAGGTCCTGCCTTCCTGTTGGGGGAGTGTGGCCAACTGCGCAGATGACTTTAACAGACTTTCTTTGTCTCTAAACATGTGCGATCGATTAGGATGGAAAGAGCGCGAATATAGGCGCCTCCTATATTCTCTGGGTAGATTTGCGCTGTGTTTTCTGTGTAACCTTTAGTGTTGACTTGGAATTCACATGATGCGAGTTGTGTGAATGTCTTGTGAATGCTCCCGGCCGTTGGATCTCTCAATAAATCCCAGTGTTTGACATTCAGAATTCCTGCTCCTCCCGTGTCTCTCTGAGTGCTGATTTCCATTGCAACAGAAGTTTCTCTTACATACAGCACTTTGGCTCGACGAAAAATCGCTTATAAATGTGTTATATAAATAAAACTTGATTTGATTTGATTTGGCCTAGTAGAACAATAAGCAGCAGACTTTTACTTTTTATAATTTCTACTGGATCTTAGATCTGCGCATGCGCAATACGGGTCGGGGATTGACCAACCGGCTCCCACTGCTCTGCTGTCTGTTAACATTGTTAAGAGTGGTGGGGGCGGATCGACAGCTTGAGCAGCTGTCAACTCAACATTGTAAATAACCAACCAAAAACGATCGCCGGTTCATTTTGTTTTTGGCGTGAGAATAGTTTGGGCAGCGTGAGAGCGTGAGATTGAGAGTGAAAGCGTGACGCCAGATGCCTGAGAGTTGGCAACCCTGACATAAGGTATTGAGGCAATTGGATGAAAAACACAATATTTATGATTGAAACAAAAGTCATTCGGTCACTTTTGACCCGAAACGCAAGAGAAGGGTGTTACTTCATGTTAAGGCTAATAAAAATGACAAGGCTAAGGCTGTAATGCTAACTAACGTGCTAGCTACTAGCTAGGTAGCTAACTTGATCCAGCCACTCCTGGTCCTTTCATCAGACGGGAAGCGAAAGAATGAGCAAGATCCATTGCTGGTATTACAACATGGTACAAAGCAAACGGGCATCTTGTTAAAGTTATCTTAGCTATCTCTTATATTTAGTGGAGGAAAATAATGATGACATCACTTACGCGACTCTGGGATTTGTAGTCTTTCTGGTTGCGTATTTTTCAGTCTTATATTTCAACAGTTTTACGACAAACAGTGACTTTTTTACATGGAAATGATTTTTTAAGATTGACAAACATATGTGTAATTCATGGCACAATTCAAACGGGATCAAAAGATAAGTTTTCTCTCGCCATTGACTTCAATACATAATTTTTACGAAATAAGGTCCCATGAGGTCCACCGGAAAGGGAGGGACTTCACCTCTCTATGCTACAGCTCGAGCCAAGCAGCACAGGGATGAACTATGCCAATATTTTAACAGTATCGGTGCAGTGCCTTTTCAGTGGGGCAAGATATAGCAAATACGTATGCCTATCCTGCTATTTATGTTTATTCTTTTAACCCTCTGGAGTCTAAGGGTATTTTCTCGAATTTTTGATGTTTTCTTAAATCCCCTTTTAAATGTGTTTCTTCTCACATGGCACCCCATGTGTTAAATATCAAAATGTTCAGGACAATCTCTGGTATTGCTATATATGCAAATTACTCACCTTAGAGCACTGTTTGATGAGATAAGTAGCTCAAAAGCTTAAAATGTTACATCCGATTTTCAGAAAATCTTCAAAACTCTTATGAAAACACAAATTTACTCATGTGATCGAAATGTTTTGGTGTTTTAGATTTGGTTACCAAAGTCTTAGGATCACAAAAGCAGTGAAATATTTGAATTACACTGTATATAAATGTGTAATTCATGTCTAAAATGAAAAAAAATGTATTCGAATTTTGAGTAAAACAAGTGTTTATCACTCTACTTTCACCACAGCAGGGACTGAAATACATCAGGACTGAATAATGACTTCATATTACATACCAAGGTTCATGTGATGTGTACAAATACAAATTGAGCATTCAACCTTTTTTTTCAACCAACTATTTATATAAATATAAGAAACTGGAAAATCTAACTATTTACAATATTGAACATCAGAACTTTCAACCAACTATTCATTATAAATGTCAAGACAGTGTCAAGGTCTTTGTCTGTCTTCCAAGACAGTGGGTCTGGCTGCTGTGTAGGTGGGGGTGATGGTGCATGGGCTGCTGTGTAGGTGGGGTGTACAAGTGCTATACGAGACCTCCACGAGACCTCCTTGCTGGCTGGGTTGAAGGTGATGGCTGTGGTGGAGCCTTTGTGCTGAGGTGTATCTTGACCTGGTGGCAGCCGCAGATGGAGGTGGAGGCTGCTGGTCCTTGGTGGTGATGGCTCTAGTGAAGGCCCTTGAGCCACAGTAGATCTTGACCTGGGGGCCGGCACAGATGGATGTTGTGGCTGCTGGATAAACGCCACCTGTGGGCCACTAGGCCCAGACAGCTGTGAAACATCTCTGTAAAACAAATAAAAATGTAGGACAACAATTACAACTAATTTCATTGAAATAAAGTTCAAGTAAAATGTTGCTCAAGCACAAATAAAAATGCACACATAAAAAGAAAGTTTGGGAGGTTGGAAAAGGATCTCTCACACACACACACACACACACACACACACACACACACACACACACACACACACACACACACACACACACACACACACACACACACACACACACACACACACACACACACACACACACACACACACACACACACACACACAGCACAGGTATTTCCAGTTACTTTACATTCAGTATAAAATCACAGACACACATATACATATGCTACATCTTATTACAAAGTGTCATCTGTACAGGACGGTAAAATAATAACAGGCACACATAAATAAATCTATGACAAAGTCTCATCTGTACAGAACAGTATGATACAATAATCGATGGCAAAATCATGTCACTGTAAATGTCTCCGTTGTGGGACGAATAAATGATTAATTTAATCATCTACACATGTAATCTCATTTTTACACACCAAAATAACGTTAACACAGAGTAAACGTTTGCTAATGGAGTCTATTTTGTCCCAAGAAAAAGTTCATGACTATCGATAACAAATATATATCAATAAACCTATTGTTCATTTTCGCGGTATTCCCCACACATTGCCAGTACACTATTACTGTAATATTTACACTTACCCATGTCCAAATGGATCCTTGTTGTTGTCTTTGTGTTCTTCTTCTTCAGAAGAGTCGAAGACTTCAGGTTCTGAACATCTGAGGCTCTATCTTCACTGCTGCTAGCGAAAAAAAATCTCGAGTGAAGTCGGCAACTTTTTTTAGCCATTTTCTCTGTCTGTCTCTCTCTCTCTCTCTCTCTCTCTCCACACTGACGTAAACTGATGGGAGAAACGTGGTTTATGTTTTTTTTACTCGGTGGGTAGGTCCTTAGTGATTTCTCGATGTCCATTGGTCATTTCAGACCATGATGTCTGCCGGCTGAGATTTCCTTGACGGACACACGAATCCACCAATCCCACACAGTGTAAAGTCAAGCTGCTTTGAGCGGCCATATTGGCTGTTGTGCCCTGGTTACAGTCTCACAGGAGATACTGCTGGAAAGCTACCCTTCCGGCGATTCCGCGGATATCTGAATCATGTTTCTACTCCTTATAATCGAAAATATATGATTAATTACGTAAAATTATGCGCACTTGGACGCGCCGGCGCGTCCACCGACTCCAGAGGGTTAATCACACAGCGTTAAGAAAAAATGTAATTGTGCCTACATAACTGTCAGTTGCAGCCCTAGCATTATTATTGGTTTAACTACTAACAGTATATTTTAAAAACATTTTTAAATGACCATCTTGAATAGCTACAACATTAAAATACTTCTACAGATGTAGCACCTCATTTCAGACTCCAGCTTACAGCTTCCTGCCTACGACCTGCCTAAGACCAGGGTTGCGTTCCAATAGTCCATTTAGCTTAGGAACCTTCCTAACCAAGTGAAATGACCCAGAAGTACGTCAGTGGCAGCCATGTTAAGTGCCGTTCCAATTCTCCAAACGAAAGGAAAGGAGGTTTCAAACTTCCTTTATAACCTCCTTTAGCTTAGGAACCACTGGACCTCCCTTGACGAAAGGAGAGGAGAAAATGCTGCCCCACAATGCATTGCAGCCGCAGCATTTGCCATCACTCAACAGTCGGCCCTTCACGGAAACAACCGATTATGACCGAGAAATTATATCATGAACGTTACGGTGCTTATTAAGCATTTTAAAACGTATGTGGTAAGTTGCCAAAGTGCTTTGTTCTGAACGTTCATCAGTATTATAATCAAAAAGAGAAATATGAACTTTAGTTTTGACTGAAATGATCAAATAAAGTCAACATTTCACAGTGTTTACTGAGCTGGAGTTTGTTCAACTTTTAAAAGATGTTTGAATGGTGATATACACAGTGATAGATGTTAAGGACTAACGTTTATAATAAATACATTTGTGTTGATTTTCAGATATTTTCATAGTTCATACAATCATACGTATTGGGATCATTTGTATTAATGTGGACCGGAGGGAGAGGGTGACGAGCATAAGTTTCACTTTCCTTTTTTATTTCAATTCCAACTTTGGTCATGAAGAATATGTTTCTCTGTTGTCCACGTTCATAAAGCATAAAACAACAGCATCAGAGCACGGTGCAGAGTCTCTAGATGAGTTTACAGTAGTCCGCTATAGAAAACTGTAGTTTCCATAGTTTCCCCACAGCAGCAGATGCACATTCATGACGTCCGCTGGCGCATCATAAACACGTCGGATAGTGAAAGTGCATTCGGATTCTCTAAAGTACCGCAGTCTCTTATCCTACGTCGTTTTGAATTCTCCTATCCACTATCCCTTAACCCCGTGACGTTTCACTCAGAGGTCAAGGAATAGGAGATAGGGTTAGAATTTAGGAGCTGATTTTTGGATTATCGGAACGCAACCCAGTATCGAGGAATGTTAAGCCCTCCCACTATTTTCCAAGAGGGCGTTGCCAGATTTTCAATTTCAGGTTTTAACCAGGAGATGGCGCTTCATTCACAAATACAGAAAGACAAGTTTCATGGACTTTCAGTTGTGTTTTGAAGAACATTTGAACACGTCAATATTTTAGATCAACTAAAGTATATCTAATCTTGTAATTTAATAATATATAGTCTTCATATATTAAATAATCATAATAATAATGTAAATGTTTACATTACACTTCTTTATTTGTTATGCTCATACTTTTACCTTTACAATCGTTTGCTTTAATATGCAGTATATTTTTTGTATATTTTTGTGTTTGCTTCCTCCTGCTCCCTTTCGGACACATACTGTATGATTTATTATTATTATTAATATGAAGATATTCTTAAGATAAGATAAGATGTTACTTTATTGATTGAAAATGTTTGTTTAGAATGTGCTGTCCCATGGTAATTCAGGCTGCGGCCCCACGAGGACGAATTCGGTTGTTTGCGTTACTGTTTAGTGTCATATAGACCGTTCAGCCACACGAGGACGACCGAATATGGCACTAAACAACTGAGGAAACGACAACGGGTCCCAAGGTGGATAGAAATGCATACGCCACTCTCTGGGGGGTCAAACAGCTCCGTGTGTGCGCCCTATACGGACATTTTCAGATCACTGATAGTGATTGCGCAATAGCCCCGCCTCTCCCCACCTCTTCTGCTCACCTCCGCTTACCCCGCGCCAGTGCTGAAGTGTTTCGCCACCAACAACAACAACAATGGCGGATCGCAGAGTTGCTATCGTGCTCCGGACGCTATTGACCATGCTACAGTTGTTTGTGCAACATCTACAGCAATAATGATGAGGCAATAGCCCCGCCTCTCCCCACCTCTGCTGCTCACCCCCACGTCAAAGTAAACTGCACCCTGAATTCAGATTATTTATCTTTCTCTCGCGAGTGAAGTCTAATCTGACAGGACGGAGACACGCAGCTCTGCTCACCTGAAGCTCCTCCCGCTGCAGCAAAACACACACTTCAAGTCAGATCATCACCCTTAGCTATTTTAATTACCTCTCAAACTCCCTAAACTAGTTATAAATATGTTTATTTTTACAGTCGGCCGGGTCACTGATTACTGGATGAGCTGCTGCATGAGACAGACACTGGCGCTGTCCGAAGAGAGGGAGGAAAAAGAGAGGCTCCGTGTATTTTATCATTATATTATATAGAGTCGTTATTCATTTGTTTTAAAGCTCAATAAATAACAAAGAAGACCTTTGACCGGCACTTTTATAATTTTGTCCGGAAGATTTCAACTTTAATACATGCTGACTGGCGAAAAACTCTGCCCGGTTCCCTCTGCCCCCACCGCGGAGAATAAACAGAAGGGCAACCATGACAACCATGCTTCTTCGCTGCTTTTGTGGAGGAAGTTACAGCGCCACGTAGAGGCTCCTGCATATGTACTGCAGCTTCTCCAGCGGTTGGAGCTAAACGGAGCGGTCTCGTGTGGGCAGACACTATCCGGATAATTATTGCATGTGGACGGAAGCCGTTTGCGATTGCGTTTGCGTTAATCCTATGCATTTAGCCGTTTTCGTCCTCGTGGGGCCGCAGCCTCAGAAGGCTCACAGGTCACATTCCGACCATTATTTAAAACAATAGGTGCTTTCACACCGTCTACAGTTTGATTTGTATAGAAGGAGCTCTGTGGCTGAATGGCCAGCGATTAGGTGTGGCACATTTATCATAGGTGATCAGAGCTAACTGCCTGCAGTCAGATTTCATTTAAAAAACAGATCTGATTTTAAGACTATTTCTGCGCTCATAAAGAATGATAAGAATAAGAATAATGCGTATTGAACTGGTTTCATTAATTAGTGAGTTTATTTAACACTATAACCGCCAAGCGGGTCAATTTGTGTGATGTGTGTTGTGTGTGTGCAATGTAACATTTTTTCAATAAAATATTAAAGTCTCCCAGTCCGTGACTTTTCATGAATGTGTGTTATGTAGCACCCTATGTTGTTAAAAATTGCATTCTAATAGCGGGATTTGACGGTATTAGGTAGAACCTCTGGCGGTTCTAGTGTTAAGGTAATTAGGTAGGCTACAGTAGAAGCCTTTTTTTTATCAGTAACGAATTTAGCAGTTGAACATAAAAGTCAACTAACCGAGGGTCACTTGCAATGACAGTGTTGTGTCTAACTGTAAGCTTGTCAATCAGAGTAACCTACAGTTAATTTAGCTGCTGGAGAAGAAAGATCAGGGGGGAGGGGGGGAGAGAGCTGTGGTTGATGGGCCATTAGTTGTGTAAATACACAGCTGAGAGCTGCCGTTTCATTCAGACTGTTTACAAACGGTAACAACGGACTATTTTTTATAGCGGATGCATGTCAATTTAAATCAATACAACTATTTTTTAAATCAATAAAAACATTTTCTAAATCCATAAAAGCATTTCAATTAATATTGGGAGTCATGTCGTTACTTTGTTGAGAATGTGGCCATGATGTAATAAGCGGGATAATTTGCAGCGACTTGTTCCTTATGGGGAAAATAACACCCTTCAGCTGATCAAGATCCCTCTGCTACGCGTTGGGATCCTGATGACCTGATCTGCCGACGAGGCACCATTCAAATATAAATATTTTTAGTGAATTACTGAGTTTAATAACGTTTTAATGAAGTTGAATACAGCATATTCATATGTGTCAGTGATTTCATGTCAATTCGGCAAACATAAACATAAATGATCGTGGTGAAGATGATGAAATTAGGATTAAAAATCGAGAGCCGAGCTGCATTTCCTCCCGTTCGTTTTTTCGACTAAACAACATTATTTTGTTAAATAACAACATGGTGATGTTTTGTAAATGATTACATGTCTCTTATTTAGCACAGAGTATGATATCCGTGACATATGAATCTTAACAAAGTTCCGCTGAACATCCAGCGTACTGTATCTGACTTAATTTCACATGAGCTCCAGTGTGGAACCCCACTGCACAATGTAGTGGACATTTTTATCTTACCTTATATGCTTATACTAAATGCTTCTCAAAACATTGTCTAAAATGCTTATACCATTTCCTGAGATGTGCTGTTCTTTTATTCCCAAGCGCTTCAAGGCTACAGAGCTGATTTGGCAGACTATGTTGTGTAGCCTACTCCTCTTCACACAAAGTCTCACAAGAACTTCCCTATTCTGAGAACCGTTATACTATCTACAGCTCAAGGACAGGTGTCTAATAACAATATGAGACCGTGTGAAGACAGATTTCTGAGCTTCCCGCCCTTTCCTGTATATAAGCTTTGCTATTTTATTCCTACTGCACACACTCCTGCAGACTATCCTATACTCTGTGAGACCTGTGTCTTTGTATTGTGTCTTTGTATTTGAAGCTTCAAATAAATAACCAGAAAGACAACTCTGTCTGTTTCACCATTTATTTTTGATCTTTCTGACTTGTGAATCTCGACAGTATTGACTGGGTCTATGATTTCCATAACAACCCCCTGGTGGATCAAAGATTCATTGCAGCTGGCTTCATAATAATTACATTTATTTATCACGGGGGAGGTCTCAAGTCGAGCTGGAGGTTTTCCCTTGAGCGAGGGCAGATCCCGTACCAATCACGGCCCTCGCGTTTCAAACTGTCTGAAATGAAGCGTTCCATCTGTAGGCAGATTTTGGAGGATAATGGGAGAATGAAGCCAACCTCACGTATGAAAGGTTACATGTGATAGAGGGGCAGAAACACCCTTCTGAATAATGGCTACTTCTTGCAAACATTACATTTCCATCGGATGCTTTTATCCGAGGTGACTCACAATAGGTAAATGAACAATGAACAGCGGTAGACTGTAGCTCATTTACTTAAGCACTGTACTTAAGTACAATCTTGAGGTACTTGAGACAAATCCTGCAACTTTATACTTCTGCTCCACAACAGTTCGAGAATGAAGAAACCATCACGTATGAAAGGCTACATGTGAATAGAGGGGCAGAAACCGTCTTGCAAATTTACATTTCAATCTTGAACAATGAACAGCAGTAGACAGTAACAAAATACATTTACTTAAAGGGACCAATCATGCAAAATGCACTCTTTTACATCTTTTATACATGAATATGTGTGTCAGGGAAGTCAGGGAAGTCACCAAGTGTCAGAAAATACAACCCTCTCTCTTTTGTTCCATACCCAAATCTCTAAAAAAGGGGCTGTAACGGATCTGATACAGACTGATACAGATTTGAATTATTTCCTATAAAAGGGGTGCTCCGCTTATTGGTCAATTCTCCACCTATCAGGGGAATGAGAGGTTGGGCCACGGCCGGCCATTGCCGGTCGAAAGCGCTGGAGACGGCTGCCACAAAAGCAGCGAAGAAGACTTCCCTTGCATGGTTGCCATGGTTGCCCTTCTGTTTATTCTCCGCTGTCACTGTCACAGTGTGCAACTCGATTTTTACAGGAAAGCAACTGGAGACTTCTAGAATTGTGTGAGTAACATTCTGTTTTTAGACTTCTCTGTTTCAGTGTGTGTACTCTGTATCAATGCTCTGTAGTTGATCTGACTGAAATTGTGATTTTAAATCTCAAAACCGCTACAGTATCTGTCAGGCAGAAACTTGGGACAGGTAATTTGACTGAAAACCTTAAAACTGAATTAACTGACTGCTAGGGTTAACTTTGATTTAAACATTTGTAGAATACTAAGAGCTTTATTGAGTAGGTGTAACTGTATTAAGGGTTAAACTCATAACTTTATAACTTAGGGTTTCATGTAATTGACTTAAAAGACAATAACAAGTCAGGAGGAAGCCAGTCTCGATTTCCTTTTGAGGGCCACCAGCTGCAGAGAGTTAACTAATTAAAGGGACGTGGCCCCACAGCTGTGAGAACTCAGCAATCAGGTATCCATTTTAGGTAGCACTTTCCTGGAGCGTCAGACATTAGAGTCCTGCGGGAGTCAAAGATTGACAAAGACATTGGAGTCCTGCGGGAGTCAAAGACTGGCAAAGACATTAGAGTCCTGCGGGAGTCACGAGGGAGGCAAAGAGGAGGCAAATCCTACTTTAATTGAGATAAGTGTCGCTGGTGTTTTATTTGATTTGGTTGTTTAGCCCCTCATGCTATAATCATGTGTATTTTCTCCATTCCTGTTTATGTGTCTTCTCACAATTATCACTGGCCCCGTGTATCTCGTAATCGATATAACCGGCCTGCTCTCGTCTATCCCACATGCTCCACTGACATCCAACATCTAGTTTCAGGCAGCCTGTGGAACTGCCAGTCAGCTGTTCCTAAGGCTGACTTCATCTCTGGCTACGCTTCCCTGCAGTCTCTGGATTTCCTTGCTCTCACTGAGACCTGGATTACTCCATCCAACACATCCACCCCAGCAGCTCTCTCCACAGCATATTCCTTCTCCCATACACCCAGACCCACTGGCAGAGGAGGTGGCACTGGTCTCCTGCTCTCTCCCAAATGGAGCTTTTCCCTCTTCAAGCTACCTAACTTCACTCCTTCCACCTTTGAATTCCATGCCGTCACAGTAACCCATCCTATACAATTAACCATTGTTGTTCTCTACCGTCCACCAGGCACCTTGGGGGACTTCTTGGAGGAATTAGATCATCTCCTCTCACACATCCCTGAAACTGGTCCTCCCGCTGTACTTCTCGGAGACTTCAACCTCCAGACGGGGAAGATAGACGAACTAACATCTCTGTTAACCGCCTTTGCTTTCTCACTGTCTCCATCCCCACCAACTCATGAAGCTGGCAATGTCCTTGATCTCATATTCTCAAGGAACTGCGCTACTTCTAACCTCTCTGTAAACCCGCTCCACACATCCGATCACTTCTTCATTTCATTCTCTCTACCCCTTTCCAAACATAACAAACAAATCTCTTCTCATCCTGCACCTGTCCACCGTAACCTTCGTTCCCTCTCCCCCTCTACCTTTGCCTCATCGGTGCTCTCAGCCCTCCCTTCCTCTGACTCGTTCCAATTGCTGCCTCCAAACTCTGCTGCAGAAACTCTCCTCTCTACTCTCTCATCCTCTCTGGACTCTCTCTGTCCTCTCACATCTCGGCAGGCTCGTCAGTCCCCTCCTGCTCCCTGGCTAAATGATGCACTGCGTACTAATAGAACCGTCCTTCGGGCAGCAGAGCGGAAATGGTGGAAATCCAATCACCGTGACGACCTCCTAACCTATCAGGCTCTCCTCTCCTCCTTCTCTGCTTCGATCTCTCAGGCAAAAATCACTTTCTTTCAAGATAAGATCCAATCTTCCTATTCCAATCCCAAAAAACTATTTTCCATCTCCTCCTCCCTCCTGGACCCCCCCCAAAGCCCCATCCCCCTCCTCCCTTCTGTCAAGCGACTTTGTTAACTACTTTGAAAAAAAGGTTGATGATATTCGCTCTTCTTCTTCTGACTCACCTCTACTCACCGCTGGGTCACCAGACCCTCCTTTCACCCACACACTGACCTCCTTTTCCCCTCTCTCTCCAAGTGAGGTTCTTACCCTCATTACCTCTGCCCGCCCTACCACCTGTCCTCTGGACCCTATCCCTTCAAACCTCCTTAAGACTATCGCTCCTGATATTCTACCGTTTCTCACCCATTTCACCAACACTTCTCTAACTTCTGGTCACTTTCCAAACAGTCTCAAGGAGGCAAGAGTAAACCCTCTCCAAAAGAAACCCACTCTCAACCCGTCTGATGTTATAAACTACAGGCCTGTCTCTCTACTCCCGTTCCTGTCTAAAACACTTGAACGCGCTGTCTTTAAACAACTCTCCTGTTATCTCCATCAGAACAACCTTCTGGATCTGCACCAGTCTGGTTTCAAGGCAGGTCACTCCACAGAAACTGCCCTCCTTGCTGTCACTGAGGAACTGCACACTGCTAAAGCAGCCTCCCTCTCCTCTATCATCATCCTTTTGGACCTGTCTGCTGCATTCAACACAGTGAATCATCAGATCCTCCTTCGCACTCTCCAAGAACTTGGAGTTTCAGGCTCTGCACTTTCCCTCCTCACCTCATACCTCAAAGACCGTACCTACAGGGTAACTTGGAGAGGGTCCGAGTCCGACCCTTGTCAATTAACTACAGGGGTCCCTCAGGGCTCTGTTCTTGGTCCCCTCCTCTTCTCCTTGTACACAAACTCGCTCGGATCAGTCATTAGCCCGCATGGTTTTTCATACCACTGCTACGCTGACGACACCCAATTAATTCTGTCCTTTCTCTGCTCAGAGACCCAGGTCGTCGCACGCATCTCTGCTTGTCTAGCTGACATCTCTCAGTGGATGTCTGATCATCACCTCAAGCTCAACCTTGACAAGACTGAACTGCTTTTCCTTCCGGGAAAGGATTGTCCCACTCTTGACCTAACAATCAACATTGGCACCTCTGTTGTTTCCCCGACTCAGACTGCAAGGAATCTGGGTGTGACCCTAGATAACAACCTGTCTTTCACTGCAAACATCGCTGCTACAACCCGCTGCTGCAGATACACGCTTTATAACATCAGGAGGATGCGTCCCCAGCTGACCCAGAAAGCGACGCAGGTTCTGGTCCAGGCTCTCGTCATCTCACGCATAGACTACTGCAACTCCCTCCTGGCTGGTCTACCTGCATGTGCCATCCGACCTCCGCAGCTCATCCAGAATGCAGCTGCTCGCCTGGTCTTCAACCTTCCTACATTCTCCCACACCACGCCGCTCCTCCGCTGCCTTCACTGGCTTCCGATAACTGCTAGAATCCACTTCAAGACAATGGTACTTGCATACCATGCTGCGAATGGATCTGGCCCTTCCTACATCCAGGAGATGGTTAAACCGTACACCCCAGCACGTGCACTCCGCTCTGCATCGCTGCACCATCGCTGCGAAAGGGGACCCAAGTTCCCATCAGCAAAAACACGTGGGTTTGCTATCCTGGCTCCAAAATGGTGGAATGAGCTCCCCATTGACATCAGGACAGCAGATAGCTTACACACCTTCCGGCGCAGACTGAAAACTCATCTCTTTCGACTCCACCTCGAGCGATAGCACTATTAACAAAGCACTTATATACTAATAAAGGACTGGCTTATCTAAAGCCAGTTGAGTAGCACTTGAAATGTTTTTGCTCTATGAAGCCTGATGTACTTATATGATTCTGTTTTCTTCAAGTTTGTATTTTGTTGGTTGAACGCACTTATTGTAAGTCGCTTTGGATAAAAGCGTCAGCTAAATGCAATGTAATGTAATGTCACTCTTTTTCTCCATCCCTGAGGCAAGCGTTTGCGCCTCCTGCTTTAAAACAAATGAATAATGACTCTATATAATCATATGCAATGCTACGTTCACACCGGACGCGATGCGAATATTCGCTTCACTCTAAACGCTCCTATCGCATCACTCTAGTCTAATTGTCCGTTCACACCGGACGCGATGCGAATATTCGCTTCGCTCTAATAGCTCGAGTTTCACCGCGGCTGCCAGCTGTGTTTACTCGCATAATTCAAACAAGACGCGCTGGCTCGGGAGCTACAACTACTACTCTTCTTACTTCTATAAGAATAAAACACAGAGGACGGAGGATCTCTTTTTCTCCCCCTCTCCTCCCCGCTGCAGCCTAGCAGCTGATCTCAGTGCACCTCCCCTCTCCTGCAGGGGGGCATGGTCAGCTGCAGCTCACAGAATCAGCCCCCTGCAAAAACAGCGCTAGAAAGAGCCAATAGAGCGAAATGAGGCATGGCTAAAATGCAGGATCTGTTTGGTATTTTGAAAAAAAAACTATATTTATATACTTTATATAGGAATGGCCGTACAATATATTGTTCAAATATAGCATGATATGTTCCCTTTAAGTACTGTACTGCTTTTGTTCGCGTACCTCACTTCCGTTTCGCTTCTCATGCACTGATTCGCTAAGCTGAACAGCCAATCAGAGTGATTTATTTTGCCGACAGCCTCCGCTCCCGATTCAACATGTTCAATCGGGAGCGGAAGGTGTCGGCACGGCCGAAAAACACGACGGTGCGGGACACACCAATCTGAGTAGGGCGACAGGACGCTCATCGACGGCCAGACATCTATCGATGGCCGAAATCTGCTTGGTGTGTCCCGGGCCTTTAGATGTAGTTGATTTAAATATCGATGCACTTACTTGAAAGAGTCCTCACACTTAAGGGACACTTAAGCCACCAGTGTTAGTTCCTGAGGAAGAGCCAACCTATCTACAGGCTGAGGTGTGGCTCCTCTGGGCTTTGCACACTGCATAATCGTTGCCAACGACTGGATAAAAAAGATCACATACTGCAATAAAAGAAGTACCACACCAGTGTAAAATATTTCAATACATTTAAAGGGGACCTATTGAGCAAAATCCACTTGGAACTATTATCCAAAATCCACTAGTGGAGATTCTGAAAGTTTCAGGAAAAAAGATTCACTCACTTTTTGTCCATTTATATAAAAACTGTCTGTCTGAAAATGAGCTCATCAGATTTTGGACACTTTATGATGTCATAACGATTTTTTGGCTTGAATAACCATTAGTGAATAACCAACCAAGGTAAAAAAAAAACACCTTATCTCCTGAATCTCCTCCTAGAGCACCATTGTGTTATTTTTAAACGAAATATCTCACAGATGGGCGTGGGGAGTGGCACCTTATTTTCATCTAAAGCAGGGGTCTCCAACACGTCGAGCTCGCGGGCAGCTTTTCAGTAGCTCGCCGCTCGATTATCGATTATAGCGTAGTAACGTTGCTTCTTGATTTTTCGGCCGCGGCCGGACAATAAAGTGTTTTTATTTTAGAATTGTTTCTGTCACACAAATATAAAATTGGTCCGTGACGCAGAGATCAAGGAGCAGATGTGACAGCGGCACAGCGACACCACACACGGAGCAGTCTGCTTTATCCAACAGCACCAGTCAGGACCAACGGCAGAATGACCCGCTCTGAATCAGTCTAGCTATTTTCAGTTGATAAATACGCGTGTAAAGTTTGTGAAAGCAGGAGGAAAGCTTCCGCGATCACCGTCTCCTCTCCGTTCCCCCCCCCTGAAAAATAACTACTAATAAGAGTGACAGGCTGATAGTGACCTGATAGAAACTTTATTATTCACTTAATCACAGATGCCCCTTTCACACCAGCGCCTTTTCAGCTCCGGCTCGGAGCTAGAGCCTGAAAAGCGCCGGGTTTTCCTGTTCACACCGCAGCGGCGCCGGCTTTTAGCTCCGGAATCCGTTTAATTTCCAGCTCCAAAAAATTGTCGGTCCAGAGGCAAGAGCTTTGGAGCTAAGAGGCGACGTCGCTTACGTCTCTCTTACGTCGAGGCGTGCAGGAAACTAAACCCACCTCCCCTGAACACTGTTATGCCTGCCTACAAGCAGTAGTGCCTATAAACACACTTTATAGAGTCAGGCAACACTAACCAGGCTTCGTGTGATTCTGTTTATTTGTACCTTACTTTGACCATCCGTTCACTGTTATCGATCATTGTGGAGAGAGGCAGACGTGTTGTTTTGTATTATTGGAGCTATCGGATGCAAGTAGTCAGTTTAGCTTCGGTTGCTATGCTAACATCACCCGTTTTATACCAGAGAAACTTTCATAAACTTTCAGCGTTGTGATACCAAACAGTGTCAATTCAGACTGACACACATTCACTTAGACTAAGGGGAACTGGGGATATGCATCAGCTGCTTGTGTGAGTCGGACATTGAATACTTTAGAGCGGCCGCTGCAGTGTGAGCTAACCGGGAGCTAACGGGAGAATAAACTCCCGTGGAAGAGCAGCCAATACTGCAGCGGTCGGTAAATGCTGCAGAAACACATTAATAAACAATGAACCACGGCACTCTGGAGCAAAGTATAAGGTTGGAGAAGTCGTTATTCAATTTATTCTGGCTTCGTGTGATTAAAAGCAACACGATCATCGACCCGACGCAGTTGTTGTTGTTGTTGTGAGCGCCGTAATGGCTGCCGTTGGGGAGCAAATCAGAGATGTAAACGGTGACGTCATGACGCAGCAGGGGCAGCTCTGGGGCGCCAGTGGGCGGTGTGTACAGAGCGAGAGCTGAAAAGGGAAACCGGAGCTGAACCAGAAAAGCGCCCGCTCGGAGCTAGAAACTGAAAAGCGCTGGTGTGAAAGCAGCAAGAGATATAATGAAGCTAACTTAATCTCATACATTCATGGGATTCATGTAACAGTAAGACAGAGAATGTAAGTGTGCACCCACATGCAGTATTTTTGTTTTTATAATGCTGTTGTAAATACTCCTGTTGTCTGCTGTGTTCAGACTTAAGTCATGTGTGTGATGCCTCATTGAAGACATTCAGTGTCCTTTTTTTAACAGAAGACCGTTGCTTTTAGCTGCAGCTAGACTGCAGAAGTATTAGTTTTTTGTTTATGAGGATGAAAAAATGTCACACACAGATATAGGGAGGCTAGACCTATACAATTGATTAATTATATTTTTGGCCCGGTGTCACCCAGGATCCACAGGCTGGATTCAAACCTGCATCTGCCGCAGCAGGAAGCCCAGGGTGTTCCTTTCTTGACTACAATAACCTAAAATAATGTTGTACGCTATACCTACCTACCTTGTTCTGGGAGGGAAAAAAACATTTTTGACTGTTGGTGCTCATCCTAATTTTCGGCCTACATGTAACAACATTCATAATTAAGTAAATGTAACACCCTTTTCACCTCGGTTACACGTTTAATTTGCACTGTACGATGGACGCCGTAATGATGAAAGTGGGCATGGGCGGCGCCAGGATTTTTTTGCTGCAGTAGCTTAGCAGTTGCTAGTTAATTTTCAAAATAAATAAACAAACAATACCAGTGGGCCAAGCACGAGCCTGTTCATATTGTCGCGTTCACCGCTATTCAAAATCACAGATCACTCGAGCCTTCAATGTCGAAAACGTGACGGCCACAGCCACGCTTTACAGAACCAATCAATAGTATAACACTCATTATGACTTTTCCCCTCACTCGAAGACAACTCCTACCGTCTCGTACTCCCTGCACACACACCAAAAACGCACACACACACACACACACACACACACACACACACACACACACACACACACACACACACACACACACACACACACACACACACACACACACACACACACACACACACACACACACACACACACCTGGAAGGGGCGGTCTCTCCCTACCAACAACATTGCCTAAATAACTTTACAAATGTACTAAACTATGCACATCTGATAACTGACATAACTATTAACTTGGACACGCTACAATATGAGAGAGAGAGAGAGAGAGAGAGAGAGAGAGAGAGAGAGAGAGAGAGAGAGAGAGAGAGAGAGCGAGAAGAGAGAGATGAGAGAGAGAGAGAGAGGAAGAGAGAGAGAGAGAGAGAGAGAGGGAGAGAGAGAGAGAGAGAGAGAGAGAGAGAGAGAGAGAGAGAGAGAGAGAGAGAGAGAGAGAGAGAGAGAGAGAGAGAATCGGTGCTGGATTGAGGCTGATAACTACAGCTCAGTGAGGTAAAGGACCAAAGTCCAAAGATTTCTGTAAACAAATATTTCCAAGGCACTCCTTTATAATTATTAGTATAAATAACAATAGGTTTGAAATAATTCCAATGTATACTATAGGACAGTCAGTGGCGAGCCGTGACTTTTATACCTAGGCCCTCTGACCCCCCCCATCCCTCGAAAAAAAAGAAGAGATATTACGTCTCAGCGTAGACTTCAGCGGAATATCAAAACAGTGGTCCGGGGTGCAAAACGCATCAATACCACACAAAACAACATCATAAACACCTATCATGACAGGGCACCCACAGCCAAGTAGCAATTACAAATGAATGAAGTCGGCACAGAGGCCCACATTGAAAATGACTTAGGCCTACCTTTGATGATAAATCACTGAAACACAAAGTCCATCCTCCTTTTGGATGAAGCACTTGCGGGTCATTCAGCTGATCCTTTGCCACTCCAGTTTATCATTGTAACTCAATCTTGAAAATGACTCGGTTAATAATTTCGCAACGATGTCATGACTATCACTGAAGTGAGCCATCATGAACGAACTTATGCTAATCATAAATCTACCGATCATAAATCTATCGATTAGATTTATGATTCAAAAATAGTAAAAGTAGGATAGACATGTGGATATTATCCGGCTGAACTAAAAATAATATTTGCATGAAAAATGCATGAATAAATAAATGTTAACTATGTAAAATAAGATATGAATGAACAACAAAAATAAAATACGTTACATTTATTTGTTATTGGCTATGGGTTATTGGTTCGTTATGTTCACATACTTATTTGATTATTAAAATGTAAACCGATCTTTTTCATATGGGTGTTTCAGAGTTGTACCCCCTAGATCTAGTCTCTAGTAATTCTGCTCAAAGTGCACCAGATTGAAGCATTTTATTTGAAAATGTTAAAAAAAAAATTCAATTAAATTCAGTTTGTTGTAGTGTATTGGTCTTTTTGTAGAGATTTTTCATTTATTCTTTATATATTATATTGTTTATTGCTTGGGGGGGGGGGGGGGGGGCACCGCATCATAATCTCGCCTAGGGCACCAAAATGTCTAGGGCCGGCCCTGATTGCGTCCACTTCATCTGCAACGAAGAACGCCAACGCAATTTCCGCCATTGCAAACCGAGTCAAGCCGACTCCGAGCTGTCCGACATCAGGCGAGCTTTTTGAGACCTCCCCCGGCCGGCTGCAATTGGTTATTCTCATCTACTTTCGAGGCGAGCCGCAGCTCATCTCAAACAAGCCTAATCACTTCCATTAGGACCGCCCAGCGCCGTATAGATCGATTGAACATTCTATTATACGGCCCTGGGCCCGCCCATGACTCAGGGAACGCCCTCCTCGTGCAGGTGACGTCACACATAGAAGGGTCTCTAAACTTCTTGATGTGAGTGTCCTTTTTAGACTCTGTCCGCCACTCCCCGAAGAACACCCTTGCCCTCTGCTCATGGATGTACCGCAGATGTATGATGGAGGAATGAACGTCCAGAAAAAACGTGTAGCGATATTTTCTGCACCTTACTATCGTTACAGCGGAAGTTGGACTTCGGCAGCGGAATATAAAGTAAGTTACCAAGTGTTGTGTGAGATTGTTTACCACAACCGCATGATGTCAAAAAAGAAGTTGCTGTTGTTTAACTTTATTTGACTAACTTCAGTTTTGCTCTTTCGACCCGAGCAACCGACGTAATATAGTAAAGTCTACTCATAATTTGTCATTAATTTAATCTGCACACAGTCCTCCATACCGTGACGCAATTATGATGTGTTTTTATTTCCAATGTGGGCTTTTAAACTTAACAGCAATAACTACTTATTATTGCTTGGCTTTTATCCGCTTTTTGTCACTTTATCTGTAACGTTGGCAACCTCCCCGCGGCGGGATTAATAAAGGAATTCTGATTCTGAATAACTGAGAATTAAAAATGACTAGTATGATAATTAACCATTCGTTCAGCGTTCACATTCATCTTTTGGTATATGTGGCTCCATAGGAACACTTTGATGCACATTCAGTACGAGTGTGTGAGGTTGTGTTTGCGATTCCGATACCAGGACGCTTACAGCTAGGAGTAGGACATGACAATTGAGGTGTCCTGGGTTGTCTGTTCAAAAACATTGCAAGCTTTAATAAATCATTTAAACCAGTTATTTTGCCAGACTTATTACTGTACATCGTTCTTAATATGAATCTAAATCCATATGAGACTTGTGTGTACCCTCAGCCTACAAGTGAAGCACACGTTGTTTACGCACAGCCGAAAGCAGCGTGGAGAAGTCTTCAGCTGTGGTAAACTGTGATCCGCTCCGATTAAACAGTAGGCTTGTTTGAGACAAGCAAGACCAGCGCAGTTGCGATCAACGTCTTGCTAGTGCGTTGCATGATGGTTAGTCATTTTGTCCGACTTGCTCTGGAGGCTCGCCCACATGAGACTGTGAAATCTCGCGGGACAAAGACGCCCGCAGCCTTGAGAGCGAGGCGAGTTGGCGCAGTTGCTCTCCACGAGCTGCGGAAGCGAAATGCTTGATGGGGAAACGGCTCGCTGGTATCTCGAGCTGAGCGCTCATTGGTGGTTTTTACCACGTGCTGCTGATGAAACTCTCCAATTGGCTGGCAAAAGTGTGTTGTTGTTTTGTGTCAGTTTTACGTCGCCACATCCATTCCCATTTTTCATCATTGTTCCACAATGTTTATCATCATGAAATTTAATATCTATATATTTTATACTATACTGCTTACCGTTTTCATACTTTATGTTATCTTAGCATATTCATACACACTGTTCATACTGCTCACAGGCTGATATCTAGTGTATTCATACCCCACTGTTTATTCATCATTCAATTAATTCTATATGTTATTCTGTAGATTGTGTACATTACTTTCCACTTCACTGCTTGTTGCACCTGGTTAGAAGCTAAACTGCATTTCGTTGTCTCAGTACCTGTAATATGTGCAATAACAATAAAGTTTCTCTTTAAGTTAAACCAAATCATTAAAATAAAATCTATTGTAATGTAATGATTTGGTTTAACCTTATTTATTGAATACATCATTTAAAATGGCAAGATTAAATCAATTTCCCGCCATTGCAAACCCAGCCAGTCAAGCTGACTCCGAGTCCGAGCTGTCCGACTCAAGACAAGCTTTTTGACACCTCCCCCGGCTGCGATCGGCTACTCTCGTCTACTTTCGAGGCGAGCTGCAATGTGTCTCAAACAAGCCTAGTGAGAGTTGAGTCTGAGCAGTGATATGTGAGATTATCAACTAAATTATTCATATTCTGATTAGGGCTGTGCAATTTAATCGATCTTGCGATATATATATCGATATTTAATTTTCCGAGAAAGTATCGATATTTCAGCCGCGGGTATCGATACATTAAGTCTGATAACTGTGTTCGTTATACTCGCATCCAGGACAGAAGCTTTAAAAAGGAGACTAATTGAGTCTCTGAGAATGTTCAAATGTATACTTTAATTAATAAAAAGCGCGGTAATGTTACAAGCAGAAGATGAGCGAAGGGAAGAGAGCGAGCTCCACCTTTCCAGCTGTTAAATATCCTCTGCTGAATCCTCCCTGTGGGCCGGTTGGCGCTGCTGGGGATCGGCCCTCCACGTCTCCAATGTTCCTTGTTGCGCATTACAGAGGATTCAGACATTGCACATTAAATATATAAGTAAACACGCCTTTTCTCCTCCTTATCTCTTTCATGACTTTTCATTTAATACATTTTAAACGCTGTAATCAATACTCCAAAAATACCTCACGGCTGGTATCATTTCCAGTACTTCCGAATGTTGTCTCATGCTACCCACGTCTGTAAACAAACGTATTCAAATAAACTGTACCTTCATTTAATATTCAGCAATAATAATATCTCGACGTCTATAGTTGTAATGTTGAAATCAGTAGGTTTCGGTGTGCAACACTCCGTGTCATATCGCTACTAAATTCACCTCTATAGGAAATTGTATATTAGCCACATGCTAAATGCTAACCGGAGATGAAGGATTTTCAGAATAAAAGCTCAACAACTGTTTGTGCACAACAACTTCTGGTTTTTCAGTATAAAACAGCATTTAAACTGACGGTATGTTTATGGTACTTTATGCCATCAAAACATTGATTTTAATTTCTAACAAGTCCCATTCAAATCCCCCGTGTTCCGCCACCTGCTGCACCTTTTCATTGTCCATTGTGATACTGCACTTTACAGCTAGAGTTTGCACTGTTTCAATAAATGAAACTAATTTTCTCACCACATCTTTTGATTCATTTTGTCCAGCGAGCGAGCTGGAGACTCTCTGTCAGAGCCATATATTGTATAATGGATGCTTTCAGTTTTCAGTTGAATTAATTCAATCCAAGTCAATGGAACACTCACAAGATGTCACCAAAATCCCACTGTCCCTTTAAAATCTTTCAGAAAATGATATAAGTATATCGAATCGTATCGTTGGCTGAATATCATGTATCGTATCGTATCGTGAGATTAGTGTATCGCCACAGCCCTAATTCTGATCCAATGCACCATATTAAGTAGACCATGGGGGTTCAGTATAGTTCATATCTGAGTATAGTGTACAGCTCACACCTTCTGCCCAGGGCCGTATCCAGGATTTCCTAAATACCGAGGTCCAAACATGCTAGGGGGGATCGGGTGTATACCCCCCCCGAGATTTTGGGGATTTTCACGATCTAGTTAGGTGCTTTTTAAGTCCTGTGGGGGGTAGGGCTGTATTCGTTCGTTGGAGTACTATTCGGGTTTCAATTAAATTATTCGGATATTCGTTTTGTTTTCTTTTTCAAATTGAATTTATTGAAATCTCCAATATCAAACGTAAAAGCTTGTGCCTCTTCGGGGGGTGCTAACACTTAATCATAAACGTTATCGTTTACTTTCTCCGTCTTTATATGTAGATATTACTTTTCTCCGTTAATCTCCGTCACGTTGTTTCCAAAGCAACAACAAATTCCTGTCAACAGTGCTACCTCTCCTTCAAAATAAAAGCATGTCCATAAATAGGAAGCCAAACCAAATTACACTTAAGACATATACAACTGCAACGAAAGTAACAAACACAATGCGATATCCTTTTCAATTTCAAAGAACACAAATTGGGTTACATTAACAAATAACTATAAAACAACAATACTGTAGAATAACAAAATGAATGCCGTGAATACACGTGTTGAAGCGGTTCGCTGCTGATTACTACGCGCCCCCTGCACGGGTCGAATATTCGCTGCTGATTACTACCGAATATCCGGAGCCCAAAAATGGTATTCGGGACAGCCCTAGTGGGGGGTCACAAATTGGATAATATATTGATTTCAAACCATGTCAGTGGGCTGCAGCATAAATTATTTTTGAAAGTGTAATGCATCAGTTGATTGTTACTATTAATGATCTGGACATGCAGAAGAGGCTAAAATGATCACAAAACATTGTCAACATTTTTCCATGTCTCTCTCCTTTCCATAACCGGCACCCTCTCTTCCATCTTCTTTAGTCTCTCTGTCTTCTTCCTGTTCATTACTCTCTCTGTCCTCTACTCTTTCTCTTTGTTCAATCTCTCCCTTGTTGTTCACTTTTTGCTCCTCCGCGTTGTTGCTCCTGTCAGTGAATTAAAAGCAATTCAGCAATTTAGTTCATTTCACTTGTTTGTTTGTGTAAGGGAAACTTCTGCAGCAATGGAGAGCCAGGACTCAGAGAGACACGAGAAGTGTTGGAGCTTTGATGTCAAACACTGGTAGTTTATTAAAAGTCAACGGCCGGAGAATTCATATCACAAGTCACAGCAGCAAAAGGTTCTGACTGCACGGGTGGGTTGTCATGTCAATTCTGCCCAGCCTATCTCTCGATAGACCTTTTAACTAGTTTACAGAGAGTTAATCAGCATATTGGGGGAGGCGTAAACATCTGTGGAGCTACAGGAAATGTCTCTCCCATCTCTGGAGCTTAGAAGCTAGCGTTCTCACACTCGCAAAACCTCCCTATGCCCTGTAGGTCAAGCTGTAAAACCTAGTATCAACATACAACTGCATTATCACATTCCTTACGGAAGATAAGGAGCAGGGCTGATCGTAAATGTAAACACACAGTAAATGTTAAATTTCTTAGGAGTAAGGAAGAATTATTATTTGACACTTAGGAAGAGAGAAGAAATTCTCTAACAGTTTGCATTATTTTTTTTATTTAAATCTGTTTTGTTTGATTCTCAAAAGAGAACAAAGATGTAAGCAAATTGTGTTTTATACAATTGTATGTTATTATGACATCATAACTGCAATAGATGTGTGTTGTTTTAAAAATGATGCCTATTGTAAATGAAGACTATTGTTATAGATGGATATATGGGGTTATTAAGCCTACATTCTTTTGTGTGACTGTACCTGCAGTTCCTCCCTGATTTCCATCACTTTCTCTCTCTCTCTGCCTGTCCTGTCTCTTCCTTACCAAAGCTGAGCTTCGACTGACGTATTCTTTTCATTATATCTGAGCCAGTGTAAAAAGAAAACAATACAATGTTATATCTTCAATGTTTTACTCAACTTGAAATGAAATAAAATCATTACAACGTTTGTTAAAAGGTAATCCTTCTGACATTGGATGAATGTAATTAACTTTAGCTCTCTAGCTAGTTTATTCACACAATTTAAACCAAAGTATAGCCTATAGCTGCAATATAAGTTAGTGTGCATGTTGTCGGACGTCCACTGACTAACGTAGAGCGTTCACACAGGATCTGCTGGTCATATGATGTCCTGATGAACAGAAACACGCGGTTATGCAGCGCCCCCATTGTCAGTAAATGGAAAGAACCCCGTTTAGTGCAGTTATTTCACAAGTTTTGTTATACACAGCTTGAAAAAATTACAGAGGTCCGGACCTCGGTGACCTCAATGGTGGATACGGCCCTGCTTGTGCCCCTTGCTATCCATAGAATCATCTGAGGGATTTGGTGGAGATGAACCAACTAACAAATAATAATACAATGGTGAGGAAACCTTTCAGTTATACTGAAATTAAGACTCTTGATACGACTTGTGAGGGTGTTGTATGTGAGGATTGTGCTTATAGATGTATGTCATTTGTGTGTGTAGAGACTGCAGGCATGCTGGTGGAGTTTACTGTGCGACCCTCTGAGGCGCCTCTTGTTTATGTTGTTTAAGAAAGGATCTGAAATTATCAAAAGAGGACCGGCACCTTGCTGTAGCCACATTTTACACACCGGACTGGAGTTTAGTGTGTGGAGCTGTGTGATCTCAGGGGTGTGTGTGTTACTCACATTTTTTTCTGAAACGTCCCACATTATACTCTTTTTCAACAATATAGGTCTCAGATATATACAAAACACGTCCCTGAAGTGTTTGGCTCGAAATACCAAATATATCATGAAATGCAATTGAGCTGCCACTCCCCACGCCCCTCTGCAGAGTGTTTGGTAAAAAAAACAACAATGGTGCACGAGGAAGAGATTTAGTTGATAAGGTGGGCGGGTGTTACCTTGGTTGGTTATTGGCTAATAGTTGCACAACCCAAAAAAACCACATTTGTGATATCACAAAGTGGCCAAAATCTGATCAGCTAATTTCCGGACAGGACAAAAAGAGAGAGAATATATTTTCTTGAAACTTCCCGACTCTCTTAACACAAACGGGACACATATATTTATGTTTAAAACACATGAAAAAGTGGATGTTGCATAATAGGTGACCTTTAATTAAAATAAGTACCAACATGTAGGAATACTCCTGCAATCAAAATGTTACTTGAATAAAGTATAAAAATGTTGGCATCAAAATATACACAAGTTACCAAAAGTAATCATTATGCAGATTGGTCCATTTCAGAATAATATATGATATGTTTTCATTATAAATATTGATGCATTAAGGTATTATCAAAGCTGGTAAAGGTGCAGCCATTTTGATTACTTAGTATACTGCAGGGTAGCTTGTGAATTTTACTCAATGTTTAACTAAAGTCTTAGTTAAGTGTTGTTTATCACATCATTCATTGAAAACTGCTAAGTAAATAAAGGTATTAAATAAATGTAGGAAATTTAAAAGTACACATTTTACCTCTGGCTTGTAGTGGAGTAGAAGTATCTCAAAATTGTACTTGAGTACACTTGAGTAAATGTACTTAGTTACTTTACACCATTGCGCAGACATACTTCTCAGGACCCCCTTGAAAACGAGATGGTGCATCTCAAGGGGTTTATCCCAATGAATAAAATGTCTATATATACTGTATAATTTACTTTAAAAAAACATACCTGTAAAAAAAGTGCAGTTTTACTTCATTATGGGTGAAGAAATGTAATACACGTCTCAATTGTTTCCCCACAATGTAGTTTTTGGACTATCCTTGAGAGCAGTATAGTATGCATTGTTTGTTTGCAGTTTCTTTGTCAATATGGTTGTGCAAAAAACAACATAAGTATATGTGTAGGTATAAAAGGAAGGGGATGGCTCTTTTCCTGCCGATTACAAAGCATATTTGTTGATTTATATAATGTAGCCTTATTGTGGAAAACCTGCTTCATGACAAGTGCGTTTATTTGTTTAAGAAAGTATTGTTAAAATACATTTCTGTTTGCTTTTATGTTGACAGCCACCATTGAACTGCATGGTTGATAACTACTTACTGTGTTTATTGTTTCTTAAGACAGAGGACATAAAACAGAGCATCCTGCATCTTGGGGAGGGGTGACTCTTGCCAACTATAAAGAATAAACAATAGAAATTAAACTAATTGCAACCAAATAACTGCTTCCATATTCTGTGAAACAAGTTTGTTTCTCATTTTTACAGTAACTCTATATGTCACAGGTGTCATGTCTTGATTTTTTTGTTTTAGGTTTGTTTGCTTTTGGATAGTCAGATAGACCTGAGATATGGTGTATATGGCACTTTGTTAAGAGTGTCTTATGTAGCTTATCTTGTTGCACTTGATTGAACAGTCTTGAGTCTTATAGAATAGTCATGGGTATGAGCTTTACATTACTTGGTTGGCAGTCATGCTTTGAAGCTAGGCCTGTCACGATCATTAATTTTGTTGGATGATAAATATTCCCGGAAATGATTGCGATAAACGATAATATTGTCGGCACCGTTGTAAGACCATTTTAGACCACTGACATAATGATAATAATAATTCAAGTACATCCTCCCAAACAAAACCTTTTATTGAACATTCAACATTGCAAATGAAATGTGAAATAATATTCAAATATATAAATTATATATAAAAACATTTTTTTTATTGAAAACTAATTAAATCACACACAACCAAAACAACACATTAAATAGACTCAGGCTGGAAAACAGATCTCTCTCTCTCTATCTCTCGCTCGCTCGCTCTCTCTATCTATCTATATATAACGCGTTAACGGAAAAAAAAATTAACGCCACTAATTATTTTAACTCGATTAATGCATGTGTATTTTTTTTCCTCGGCCGCCCCGTAGTTTCAGAGCGCATCGAGTTTAAAATACCATCTGCCGCCCGCTTGTGGCAGACCACACTTCCACGCTCACCGGCAGGCACCGACTCGCCATCGGGAGGACCGGGAGGGTGTGTGTATGTGTGGCCTGAGCGAGCGAGCGAGAGAGACCTTACGTGCATTGTTGTTGTTGTTAGCATCTGGTGCTAGCTAGCTGCGCTAACGGATGTAAGGAGCTGTTTAAATAAAAACAGAGGAGCGACATTCCGCCACAACTGCGCCGAGCACTTGACTTTATGCAGGCAGACAGACAGCGGGACATTGTAGGAGAAGTCAGCACACTCATGATTGCAGCAACATGATTGCAGCGTCCAGGCAGCTCCCGTTCGAGCATATGCCTTGAGTTGCACACACACACACACACACACACACACACACACACACACACACACACACACACACACACACACACACACACACACACACACACACACACACACACACACACACACACACACACACACACACACACACACACACACACACACACACACACACACACACACACACACACAATTTGTATTGTATGAGAGCGGTTCCAGGTTGAATTGAGGCGAATATTTGTAATGTTCAGAGGTTGTTGTGTTTAATATTCATGACAATATTTGTCATTGTTCAAATGATAATAAACATTAGCATAAAGCATATTTGTCCACTCATATGTTGATAAGAGTATTACAAACTTGGAAAATATTCCTCTAAGGTACATTTAGAACAGATAAAAAATGTGCGATTAATTTGCGATTAACTATGGACAATCATGCGATTAAATATTTTAATCGCGATTAAATATTTTAATCGACTGACAGCCCTAATATATATATATATTTATATATATATAAATAAATAAATAAATTCTCAAGCACCAACTTGACCAGGTTAACCTCTGAATTGTAGTGGAGTAGAATTACAAAGTAACAATTAGCTGTCATGCGGGTATATATTAATGCTGCCCATTATGGATACAAGCGATTTTCACCCATTTAGTAATTACGTGTTTTAAATTTGTACACACCAATTTGTTTCCTATCGCCTAAACCGCCAGGGCTGTACACAGTTTAATACTGTCAACTTCTAATTTTGGGGAAAACGTCTTTTTAAAACAACAATTCCCAGTAGAGACGTGCCATAGAGAACATGTTGCGAAACACAATAGCCAGCATGTGTATTTCTGGGGGGGCGTTCGAGTCCAGTTTTGAATAGTCTGCCGTGGTTTCGTTCCATTTCAAAGAGCTTGACGCTCGGCGTAACCTTGGCGCACTGCCACTCCAACATCCAATCCCAGAGCTTGAAGATTAATCACGGGGTTTGTCGCAAAGCGGACAGGCGTCGTCACAATAATAGCTGGGGATTGTGGGTAGTGTAGTCTCTTTGGCGCTCCACATTTCAGAGAAAACAAAAACATTGTACACAATTTAAACCTATCAATGTCGTTTAATTAAAAAAGGTAATCTGGTGTTTTTGAGTTGATGAGTAGTGGAGATATCACTGTCAAATACATCAACAGTAAGGAGAATACTTACTTCCGGGTGTACAATTCTCCGTTATCTAATGGGAATGGATGCTCACATTGCCTTTTAAGAGCTGCCGACATAAACGGATGCGGTGCTTCCATGAGCGTCAAATACCGCCGCCGATGGGAATACATTGCAATCAGTTGAAAGCTCTTTGCGTCCGTTTATGAAGCGGTCCCGTGGCGTGCAGTTGACGCCACGGGACCCTGACCAAGCGTCGCTCCTGGATGTTTAGGGAGTGAGAGTGTGTTGGTGTATGACCTTGCAGCTGCCTCTCCTGAGATAGGAGAAGGCAGGGCATAATTCATGTTGTTGATACAGATGAGAGGACACGTACTTTTTGTCTCCTTACTTCTTCGAGGGGCAAAGAGCAACAGTGGTGCAAAGAAAGTATGTGACTTTCCAGAGATGTCCCGACACCTTCCCGACACCGGCTGATGCCAACCCGATTTACGACTTTGTTTTTACCTCCTCACTTTAGACCAGTGGTTCTCAACTGGTGGGTCGCGATCCAAGAGTGGGTCGTGGACCCGTTTTTCAAGTGGGTCGCAGATGTGTGAGTGAAAAAAGTGAAACTTTTATTTTGGGCCCGCTTTTCTAACGCTGTGCATGCAGTAGGCGTTGGACTGGAAGTACCGGAGACCATGAACGGTCTTGAAAACTTCTGTCACATAGTGATCATCTTCTCAATAAAATATCTTTGCTGATGTTTTTCCAAGTCTTCTGGCCAATCAGAATCAAGATTGTTGCCGGAAGTCCCCACGGAGAATAACTTTGCGGTAGAACTATTCTTTATACATCCATGGGTACAACTTCAGATAAAAATGAACACATAATGAAATATGACCCCCGGTTTGATGATTGACAGGTAACAAAACAATGGGGGCTATCTACCCTTACCCACAATTTAAAGTAATTCACACAGATCTCCTCTTTACTCTTCTCTCTGAGTGGAGCAGCAAGCTGTCAGAACTAAGTGAAAAACAAACAATGGCATAAAATATTATAAATATGTCTGGTAGCAATAGATTCTTTTCCCCCAGAATCCCCCAGACCCCCCTTCTGGGGTTGGGTTTTCAGCATGTGTGCCTTTTTATGTTATACAGTTCAGCTTTGATTCCATCATCTCATTAAACCTTTTTAAAAGCATACTTTAGTTCTGTGAAGGGATATATGCACTGTACTTCACTTTAATTAATAATGTATGCTGAAAAGAGCATATTTTACTGCACGATATTTTGTTGAATAGATTTGAGTGGTTCAAAATTTCAGGTCGCGATCTATTGACTAAGGAAAAAGTGGGTCCCGAGGCCTGACCACTTGAGAACCACTGCTTTAGACTATATAAGCTTGATGTTATCTTCTGCTCCTTTGAGCAGCATACCTCATGTGTGTTAGTTGAACCATATCCTTTGTATGTGACTTAAATCTGCTCCTTCTTGCAAGAATAAATTAGTACCTGACTATTGATTCTCAACCCGGTGTCGAGTGATATTTTCGGTATGTTAATAGTTTTTTTTTTCTTCTTTCAGGAAAACCAGTTTTCACTCTGGTACTTCAACAGATGATAAAAAATGCAGTCTTCTTTTTGGATTAATTGCCAGTACCAGCCGGTGGGACAACTTTCTCAGGCATCACAGGCTCAGGTGAGCCACGAGACGATGATGAATCCGCAAGCTAGGATTGCAAATAACCAGTACATGACGGCGAACACAGGAGTCCAACAACCACCGAGAGCTAATTACAACCATCATGATGGAGTTTACTCAAACAGACAACCATCAAATCGGCAGACCTCACTTCCTCATCAGGCAGTTTCGGATCAGCTGTCAGGTCGGGGGAAAAATAACTATATGCTTAGGTTGTTGAGAAACAACCAGCAACGCTCTGATAATACTGAAAGAAGAAATCCTGGTTTGCCGGCCTCGAATGGATTTCAGCAAGATTTTCATAAGAACTATGCTCAGAATTCATTGATCCAAAGTCAACCCAACATGATGAAAGCAAAAACAACATACTCTCAGGAAGACATGTCTTATCTTCAGAACCAATCAGCTAGAGTTCCTGGGAATCAACCAGAAAGGACACAGGATGGTAATGTTGTAGCTGATCTCCAAAATTCTAGAGATCAGAATAACTTCATCTATAAAGGAACGTCGACATATCCTGTTCCAAGATACAACACAACAGCTACCCCGGCTCCAAACGTAGAGGTGATTGATACGGCTGCCGTACACAGAAGACCGGCCCCTTATAACCCTAATCACAGGCCAAATGCCGCTCAGCATGGTTTCTCCCCTTCAATTCCCCCTCCAAGTTATGATGCAGCCACGTCTAAGTCATTCAGAAATGACAGCACGACAACAAACTCACGCTCAAGTTTACAGAATGTGCATGTTTCCAACCGAAGTCCGAAAACTCAACAATACTCGACACATTACAATGGGGAAGAGGCTACCTCTACCATTAACCCAAATTCATATAGCAGGCAGCATGAGACCAGCCTTCAACATTCTGCTGTTACACCTCAGGAAACGCAAAAAAAGAAAAAAATCGCAGAACTTCTGGTATTTCTACACAGTGAAGAGGATACAAGTTTCTCTATTGAAGGAAAGCAGTCTGTCAGCCAGGACAGAATGGCAGAGTCTAATAATTATATGCAACCTGTGACATCTAATGATTCTTATAACTCAAATGCCTCCATGTATTTGCCATTCAATTCTGGACTTTCTTTGCCTACAAACAACCACATTCCTATGTCACCACAGCACAACCAAGATGTCCAACTTCAGCAAAGCACTGCACAAAAGTTTTTTTATGCAAAACAAGATGGAAATGGAAGTATAGCAGCCTATGCCTGTCCCCCCCCCGAAAAATGTTGTGTCTTTAAGGGATGCGCCTCATCTGAAGCAGTTGCCTGAAGGCATTTCTTCACAGAAAATTAAGACTCAATCATCAGCAGCAATTCGTGAATGGGTTGAGAAAGTCTTGTCAGTCAAGGCAAATGCCAGCTCCATTCACTCTTCTCCTGGACGCACAAGAGCTGTTGCTGTTGTGCAGCCATTGTCGCAGGAAAGCTACCAGGATGCCAGCAAGCAGACCAGTTCTACCACGGTCAGTCAATTGTCTGTAGACAAATCTGCAATCACGCATTCAGCAGCAAACAAGGCTGATACCTTTGAATCATATTTAGTTTCAGCTGAGACTCATGACTTGTCTAAAAAACAGTTGTTTGCTGATGACACAGTATCTCAATCGCCTTTAAACATGCAAGTAGACCATCCATTGGCACTAAACGTGGACAAATCTGTAACCTCCAAAGTGCCTGTAAGCCAAAGCAGTGAAAAGGACCAAAGCGAGAGGCCAACAGATCTTGACCTCTCCTCCATCCCAACAATACCATGGACACTAAACGCATTAATTAAGTTGATACAAGATGAAGAAAAAGCACATACAGAGTTATATGGGTTTGCGAAATTAGACTCTGACAACAAAAGGCAAACTGACATGTTTAATGATATGGTATCTACGCGAAATCCAGACTGGTTCACGGATATAATGAAGGAAACTCATGAATATGTCAAAGATGTAACGCCAGACTCTGTCAGACTGTTACAAGTAGACAGACGCTTTAGTGAGCAACTCAAACGCTTCCATGTCCTCAAATATAATGAAGTTTATTCAGCCCCACCCTACACATCATCATGGTTGAATGTCAATGAGCAGCTCGATGAGATTGACAAAGAGTTTGACTTCCCATGGTCTTTGAAGCATTGTCTTGAGAGTGAAAGCCAGTTAGATCAGGTCCAGATAGACAACAGTATTCCTGGCATTATTGAATTGAGTGAGGAAAAGCAAGACTCAACTGTGGATGCCGATTCAACAAGTACTGCTTCTCCTTATGGAACAGAAATGGACGATTCCAGTGACTCTCATTGCTCTTTTCAAATCCAAGTTTTATCTCATGCAGAGGCCAAAGTCATCTATGAGCAATTACAAAGCAAGCTGCCAACAAGTATGGACACACACAATCAACAAAAGAGAGTCACAAAAAGCCTTGTGGAGGGTGAGCTGCCTACGGATACAGTTTCCACATTGAGTAACACATTACTGGAGAACAAGTCAGTCTCTCCAGTAGACCAGGTTTGCTGCGTTGTGAGGTTTAAGGAACAAATTTGGGGGTCAAACCCTGCTTCTTTGAGTAAATGCGAGTGCATGAAAAATCATGAAGATATACCTGACCAAACCCTTGATATGGAAGAGATTGCAGTACATAAGGAAGATCAAATGTGTGCGTTCGGGTCTGACAGCAAATTCCACTCTGTCCCAGAAGGAAAGAAGCCCGCTGAGGGCGACAAGAATGTCGGCAATCGGGTTGAGACACTTGATTTGCTTGAGCTTTGCAATGAACTTGAAATCACCATTGACTTACCTGAAGATAATGAGAAAGCTGACAATGATCCAAATAATGTTTCCCAGCTAAGCATAAATAGTAGCGAGTCTAGCGTTATACTTATAAGTGAAAACACAGATCATCTGTCGGGCAGTGATAATGAAGTTCCCAAACTGATGCCAGACCTGGAAAAGGATTTGGAACTAGCAAGAAATAAAAAAAAAGAAACCGAACAAAGTAAGACTGAAAGTTATCATTGGAAAACTGAGGACGGACAAACTCAAGCTGCGACCAGTTCTCTCAAGACAACTTGTAGAGGTAAACATGACGCTGTTTGTAGGAAAGAAGAGACTCAGCACAATGTTTTGTATCCACTCTTCCAGAAATCTAAGAAACGCAAACCCTTTTTTGAATCTCAGCGTGTCCTTGAGGGCGCTTCAAATGAGAAGGTTTTCATCTGTGCAACTGATAACGAACGATCAGCCTCTAACGCTCAAACTGTTCAACTGGTACTGTTTGGTTCATCAGCAGAAAACAATTGTGGGTTGATGGGCAGCAGAAAGAGCCACATGTCATCTGTCAAAGCTGTTTCTGCTGCAGTGCAAAACCCTCCGATTGTTCTCACCATTAAACTCAGTCCCATGAAGAGAAAGTCTGAGAAAGCCTTGGCAAGGAAACATTCAGAAAAGCGAAGGCTTTGTGAAAAATCAAGGATATCTTTCCCACCAACCAAAATGAAGCACAGACACAAACTCAAAACGCAGAAGTGTACTCTAGCCACTTCGTCCGGACCAAGTCTGAAGAAAGCAAAAAAGGTTGACCCCGCCAACACAGAGGAGCTGCCAGTTTCCTCTGAAACGAGTATCTTGAGTGGAACAACTAGGCCATGCCTGAGTCTGAAGAAGAGGAGGTCCCAACGTGTAGGGGAGAAGACCAAGAGACGCACCGCCACACTTTCCCAGCCTGCAGATCAAGAGGAAAATGAGAGCAGTGCTGTCATGCCTCACCTGAAGAACGATGTCCTGAAGTTCGGTGTCTTACCCAAAACCTTCGACTTCAAAGACGGCTCTAATGGCAGAAAGGAAAACGATGATCCTCTTCCAGGTAAATAATTGTATTGAGCAATTTAAGCACCATTCTAAAAAGAAAACAAAATAAATCTTATCAATGAACATTTTTATTTAACTATGTAATCATATGAGGGATTTTAGGACTTGTCATACACACCCGGGAAGTTAAAAGATATGGCAAAAGGGGTTTATTAGTATTTAGCAACAAATTGCCTGTGTTAGGACAGAATAGCAATGTACTAGTTGTTAGAGAATATTTTAATGACATCTGTACAGGGGAGAATTTGAGTGTTTTCCTATGTGTCCTGCCTGCAACTTAGAGCAGGGCACAGGTCAAAGGTCCTGCCTTCCTTTGGGGGAGTGTGGACCATGCGCGCAGATGACTTTAACAGACTTTCTTTGTCTCTAAACATGTGTTATATCGATTATGATGGAAGGAGCGCGAATATAGGCCACTCCTATATTCTCTGTGTAGAATTGCACTGTTCTGCTCTGAAATGGCAGTGTTGGCTTGGGATTTACATGAGGAAGTCGTGTGGAAATCTTGCCAATGCTCCGGCCGAAACTCTTCAATAAACTCCGGTGTTTGATGTAAAGTGGACTCCAGTCTTCTATTTCTTCCATTCACATTGCTGATCAGAACTTTCCTTCACACTAGTCAGAGTTCTGATGGGCATGTTCAAAAGAGAGGCACTAAATTCATATTCAATGAAGAAAATATCATTGTTAATTAAAACAATTCGATATTTAAAAAAGCCACTTTGTGGACATTGGTGTGCAGAATAAATAAAAAGCTGCATATATTTACATGCATTAATATGTTTGACAGCCAAACTCATGAATCTTGAACTTTTACAGTGTATCAGTGGTAATGAATTCTGTTGTGATTTTGTTTTAAAAAAATACTTTTTTTCCCTAGGCAATTCGGACCTCGTTGAAGAAAAGGACGAAAGCCCAAGCAAAACTATCAAGAGGGCAAGAGGTATTACAAATAAAGCACATCATCATTTAATATTATTATTCAGGGATTTAGGCCACAGTTTTCCTGATTGTAATAAATCAACTGTTCCTAAGGTACATGGTATCAACATCCAGAAGAGAAGAATATGTTAATACCTCCCACCCCCAAGACCGACAACGTCTTCCATGTGTTTCAGAAGAAATACAAGGACAAGATGCAGCCATCCGTGGATAAATAACTTGACAGAAAGTAGACAAGCTTTTTAGGTCAAAGATGGTCTTCTGTCTGCAAAATTCCTCAAGAGAAAAATGTCTTGCAAAGACTTACAGAAATGATTTATTTTGTGTTTTTGTACTGCAAAGGCAATATTGAGGAAATTGAAGTTGACAGTTTTGTATTAAATGTGTTCCAACTAATCTGTCCATTATGTAACTGCTGTATATGTGTCACATCTGTTCTCATCAGTTTACATATAATATTGTCATTTGTTTACATTGCTCGGAAAGGCTTCAACTCTCAAGTCTGATAAACATATTTTATGCAAAACGTAACTTTTTGACATTCGGTTTTATTTAACTTACATCTTTATATTTTCATACTTGTCTACTTAAAGCAATATTTTTCTACTTTATTTACATTTTAGAAATATATATTTTTTTATATGAAACAAGACCTGCGAAGTAGTGTCGTTTGCATAATTCTTGTACAATTTGTTTGTCTTTTACTGTTTTACCAGAAATAAACAAACTCGCTGAGAATAAATTGTTGTTTTCTGTCTTTCCAAAAATCACACGTGTTTGAAGTTTATCAAGGATGCAAACATCCTTTATATGGATAATCCTCATACTTAGATTAAGGTTTAATCTCCCAAAAATACTTCCCTGCATCTTTCAGCTGTTTCTACTATAGTTTTCAGTTTTTGCCAACCATCTGATTTACTGTCCATATTAATTGTGTAACCCTCCATTCGTACATTCGCCATTTGTTAGGAAAATATCACTCGACACTGGGTTGAGAATCAATAGTCAGGTACTAATTTATGCTTGCAAGACGGAGCAGAGTTAAATCACATACAAAGGATATGGTTCAACTCACACACATGAGGTATGCTGCTCAACGGAGCAGGAAAAACATCAAGCTTATATAGTCCAAAGTTAGGAGATAGCAACAAAGTCGTAAATCGAGTTGGCATCAGCAGGTTTCGGGAACATCTCTGGAAACGTATTTCCTCCGCACAGTTGTTGCTCTTTGCCCCTCGAAGGATTGAGGAGACAACAACTATGTCTTGTCTTTGTCACACACACCCACAGTATCAATGCATTTAGGCCCATAAGAGGAGACAACTTGCATTTTCTCTAACATATCCCTCCTGTTTATACTTCGTATAACATAGAATCGAAAAATACAAGTGATTATAAAGGTTAAAATTCATATACAAAAGTACCCAAACGATTGAGGTAGGTAGATTGTATAGGCATATGTTTTAATAGTATCAAAACATATTATTCCCGACGACAAAGAGGCCATGTGAACTGAGGCACATAAGTGACATATGCCAACATAGGTAAGTTTAGGGTCCACAGCCAATAGAAATGGCACGTGTCTCTTCAAACATTAACCTTATGTGTACACACATTGTGCCTCATTAGTCTGGTAATGTGGTCAGGAGTCCTGTAGTTACCTACAGAACTGGGTAATAAAACGTATCTTGTCCGGCACTTCTGTCCGGCACATTCCCCTGCTTCTTCAACCATAAGTAAGACAGAATTATTTGCTGCACTAGAAGCAGCCAGTTTTCCCTTGAGATTTTCGTATCAATTATTTTATAGGAAGTCATAAAAAAGTAAAGTTCATTTTATAAAACTCAGTTTAGTTTCAAACAGGAAGATGACCAGCTGATTACGAGGGCTGGACCGAAGATGGTTAAAAGACCAAGAGGCTAAAGCAGGATAATAGCGGCTTTCACACCAAGTACTTTGCCGTCATTTCATTTCAAACCTTTATTTACACAGATAAAATCCCATTGAGATCATTGATCTCTTTTCCAAGGGAGACCTGTTCAAGTAGTTCCACATGAAACATAAAAGCATAAACAGAACAACAAAAGGACATCATCCAGCATCATTTACATAATTATTCACATAAACAGGTACCAATAGCTTCTGATTGACTAGCATCCAACCGAGCTTTAAAAACATTTAGTGGCACCAGATTGTTCAGTTTCCATTTAATTTGCAGACTATTCCAAGACAGAGGAGCTGCGCATCTAAAAGCTGTCTTCCCTAAGACAGTCCTAGCAGTTGGCACATTTAATAAAACCACAGCATTCGATCTCAGGCAGTAGCCACTTACAATTTTCCGTGAGATCAGGGAGCAGATATAAGATGGAAGTTTCCCTAACATGGCTTTGTATATAAAAATGTACCAGTGACTGAGCCTCCGTACAGTTAGTGAAAGCAAACCAGCCCTTGCATACAGGGTACAGTGATGGGTTAATGCTTTACAGTTTGTCACAAATCTCAGTGCACTGTGATACGCAGCATCTAACTTGACCAGGCAATTGGCAGGTGCATTCATATAGACCAGATCCCCATAGTCCAGCACAGGTAAAAAGGTCACAGTGACTAGCCTTTTCCTGGCCTCAAGCGAGAAACAGGACTTGTTTCTGAAAAAGAACCCTATCCTAACCCTCCGTTTTTTTAGCAGGTTATTGACATGAAGTTTAAAAGAGAGACAATCATCAAGCCAGATACCAAGGTATTTGTAACAGGCAACAACTTCAAGTTGTGTTCCTTGCGTAGTTACAATATCTAAAACAGGCTCTGGTGTCTTTTTTGCTTTTGAAAAGAGCATTACCTTGGTTTTATACACATTTAAAAGAAGCTTTAATTCAGAGAACTGAGTCTGAATAGTGTTAAAAACAGCCTCCTTAATGGTGGGACCTGCACAATACATCACAGTATCATCCGCATAAAAATGTAAAGTAGCTTCATTCACATTATCACCTACGCTGTTAATATATATGGAGAATAAAAGTGGTCCTAAAACAGAACCTTGTGGTACACCATTAGAAATGTTTAACCACTCAGAAGACAGTCCATCAAAATGAACACATTGGGACCTTTCAGAGAGGTAGTTCACAAACCACCCCACTGCAAGGCTGGATAGGCCAATACTGAGTAGCCTCTGCTTTAAAATGCGATGATCAACGGTGTCAAACGCTTTGGAAAGGTCAATAAACAGAGCTGCACAACTCTGCTTATTATCTAAAATACTAGTAATGTCATTCACCACTTTCATCGTGGCAGTGATGGTGCTATGTTGCTTTCTGAAGCCTGACTGATGTTTAGACAGGATGTCATTTGTACATAAAAACTCCTTTACCTGTTCACTCACTAGGCGTTCAAGAACCTTAGCCAGAACTGACAATTTAGAGATTGGCCTATAGTTATTTAAAATAGTTGCCTCCCCTCCTTTCAGTAAAGGCAAGACATAAGCAGACTTCCATACTTTTGGAATTGTATTTGTGCTGAGGGAGAGGTTAAAAAGAGAAGTAAGAGGTGGAGCAATAAAGTCTGCAGCTATCTTTAAAAAGAAAGGTTCTAAGTTGTCCGGGCCAGCCGGTTTCCTAGGATCTAGCTTAGATAAGGCTTCATGAACAACATCAACAGTAAAAGGGGTAAAACTGAAAGGGTTTTCCAGACCACGTTGTTCAGAGTCACAGATTGTGGTGTTTACAGAAGCAGAGTTAGTGACAGAATCAAACATAGAACCGCAGGACACAAAATGCTCATTAAAGCAATTTAGCATAGTGGCCCTGTCCGATATAGGGCCAGATGCTGTGGTAAGGCACGGAGGTAGCTCATTACGGATCTCACCGGTTGATATCGATTTTATTGCTTTCCAAAATTTCCTAGGATTATTTAGGTTTTCTGTGGTAACTGACAAATAGTACTTCGACTTTGCACTTTTTACATTTGAAGTGAAGCTATTCCTGAGCTGCCTAAAACGCAGCCATTCTACCTCTGAGCCTGATTTCCTAGCCTTTGCCCAGGCCTTGTTTCTCTCATGAAGGAGACTAGACAGCTCAGCAGAAAACCAAGGATTGTCTCGTCCCTTTACTCTAAATGTACGCAGGGGTGCATGTCTATCAATGATCTCCATAAAACAAGATAAAAATAAGACCATGCGGTTTCAACATCAGCACACAGATCGATTTGACCCCAATCAAAATCAAACAGATCATGCACAAAACCCTGCTCCACAAAATGTTTTATGTCTCTCTTGATGATAATGCGAGGTTTAACCTTTTGAACCTTAGTGTCCCTAATTGTGGCTACAACACAGTGATCACTCAGATCATTTGCAAATACTCCCACAGATGAATATTTATGGGGAACATTAGTTAAAATGAGATCAATTAGGGAGGATTTATTAGGGGACTTAATATTTGGGCGAGTAGGACTGTCCACAATCTGAGTAACATTTAAAGAGATACAAAGGTTTTTAAAATCCTCTGACACTGCAGTTAACCAGTCCTAGTTAAAATCTCCAAGTAGCACTATTTCCTTGTAGTCTAGTCGTGATAAAAGATTTGCTAGTGAAGACAAGGAGTCTTTGACAGCTGAGGGGGGTCTGTAGCAGCCCACCACCATGACCTGTTGACCCTTTGCCACTTCTATATTTAAGGCTAACAATTCAAATTGCTTACTGATCGATTTGGAAACTAATGTGGTTACACTAAACTTATTCTTAACATAAATTGCAACGCCACCACCTTTATTAGGCCGGTCGGTACGATACACATTAAAACCATTTAAGGCAATGTCAGAGGCCAAAATAGACTTATTTAGCCATGTTTCAGATAAAACAATGACGTCAGCATCAGTCGATTTTGCCCAGATACGGACAAAATCTAGTTTACCTAACAGACTGCGCACATTCAAGTGGATGAAACCCAACCCAGACCTAGCTTTAAAATCAGCAGGAGTAGCGATCTGACTATTACTACTGGGCGGACCAGGGTTAGGTTGTACATTTCCTGACAGTAATAACAACAAAAAAACCAGGCATCTTTTCCTCTTAAATGACACACATACATTGTCATCTAATTTAGAAACACCGGAAAAGTCTGCGAGAGTGTGATTAGAGCTTAAGAAGCAGTCCTGAAGAACCATCATCGCAGGAAAATAAAAAAGACAAACATATTTTGTCGAGCAGATTGTCTGTGACAAGGCAACCGATAATTGTTTGTGTAACACATCCGAACCTTTGCAGGGGATGCCCACTGCAGGTGGCAGAACAGACCTGAATCCAGTAGTCTTCTCAGAATGACTAGAGATCTTCTCATAGTCCAAAACAGTTAACAGGCACAGCAGAATCCCGATATGTGCCATTTTCCCAGACCAGCAGAGCATCCGGATAGGCGTGCAAGCAGGCCCGAAATGTGGAGGCGCTCCGTTCTCCCCGCAATATCCCCGGTGCAGAACCTCCTCAGTAGGCCTACAGCAGGATAGGCGAAGCAGGACCAGCTCGAGGCGTAGAGGTGCTCCGGTCTCTCAGCGATATCCCCGTGGTAAAACGTCCTCGGCACCGTAGAGCACGACAGGTGGAGCAGGTGGATACAGGCCTCCGCTACAGCAGGTGTAAAGCAGGCCGCAGCCCGAACGCGAAGCCGCTCAGGTCTCTCCGTTACGCCCCCCGGGGTAAAATCTCGCCAGGACAGCAGCACACGACAAGTGGAAGCAGGTCCCCGCCACAGCACAACTGGGCAGGTGGAAAAAGGGGGCCCAAACAACAACGTGCAGCCGCTCCGTCTCTCCGCGACTTCCCGGGAAAAACAGCACAGGTGCACAGGTAAACCACAGGTAAACCTCCTATCCACGCCGACGGAAGAGAGGCAGCCCTGCCCCTCACTTTCCACACTCCGTGAGGCGGATGAGAAACTGTGCTCTGCTCGCGAAAATGCGCTCCGCTCGCTCTGATCGACGAGTGTAGAGTGAAAATAGGCGTGTAAAAAAAAAGTAGCCGTACTTAGTTCCCAGCACTTAGTACCCCCATGGAACTAAGAGCAGATCGCGTTCACACCGGAATTAGTTCCCTGAGGGAAGATTACGCAAATGAAGCCGCTGACGTCACTTTTTCTGCTTCGGTTTACGGCCCGTCCACACGGCGACGTGCATTGAAGCTTCAATGCTTCTGCCCATTCACTGTGAATGGGGTGACGTCACACTTTGCCGAACTGCATTGTGAAGGCATTGCTTCGCTTTGCTCGCTTCAAAAGTTGAGCAATGTTCAACTTTTGAAGCTTCGGCGGAAGCGTCAGCCAATCAAATCATATGCCAGTACAAGCTCTAGCCAATCAAACCGCGTGCTTGTGTGTCCGGGGCGGGAGATTCATGTGATTGGTTGTTGGTCGAGTTTCAGACAAGCTCACCGGCAAGCTTCAACGCACGCCGCCGTGTGGACGCTGCGTTACTGGCAGGCCGCAAACAACTTCACGCCGTATACTGCCATCCGAAATCCCCGTCCGGAAGTCCCCAGGGACTGGCTTCATTAGAAGCTGCTGGGACTCCCAGCAGCTTTCGAGTAAATCGCCAGAACGTGGACACCTCCTCATCACTCCACCTCTCCCATGTTTTTTTTTGTGTTACCATAAGTTATTCTCTCTCTGTTGGTGCGCGGAGCTAATGCTAATAATGCTAATGCCAGCAAATACAATGGCAGCTTCTCAAAACTTTTCAGAGTTGTACGCCCAGCCAATCAGAAATTGGAACTTTTTTCTCCCCAGGAAAATACCACCTCTCTAGCAGGCACCAAAAAAGGGGTAAAAGTTCTCATGAACTAAGTTCTCTTTTTGGTGTGAACGCAAAATCCCAGGAACTATCGGAACTAAACGGGAAAAGTACTCCGGTGTGAACGCTCCTAATGAGAGCAGGAACTAAGATAAAACTAAGAGCTTCGACTGTGGCTTTCTGGCAGTCCTATAAGGTTCTCTACAGGAAGTCAAGAGTCACTGATGTGAGAGATAACCCACCCATCTGTAGAGACTTCTAAAGGTTGATGTTGCTTTCTCCCATTCTTAATTATGAAATATTTAAAAGTGAGACTATGTAAGCTAAACAACGGTATCACAGTTTTCATAGCAATCACTCAATACAACCTGATCAGTTGAATTAAAAGGAATTAAATCATAACATAACCGAATAGATGTCAACCATTTTAACAATGACAAACACTTATCCAGTACATAGGTGCGTATATATGTCTACACATGCATTTGTATATCTCCTTGTAAAGTAAATCGGTAAAATACACATCATCAAAGCCGGTCAGTACGGATCACTTTCAGGGACATGTGGAAATGAGGACAAAAGGAAAAGAAAACAGTGGAAATGGGGGTTTGAAGGTGTGAAACTTCCAACAGTACCTATTCTTTCTTGAGACAGGACTGCGTCTTGGGGTCTGGTCCCTTATCAGTATTATAATCGTAAACCCTTGTCGTAAATCAGATTGGCTTTCCTTTCATTTTAGTTTCTGCTGGTCTGTCCTGCTGAATATCAAAGTGTTCTGCAAGAATGTAGAGGAAGTCACCAGTGACACGCTAAATCATCAAGATCTTTCAGATGCTGATGGTCATACAGATTTCCAAGTGACAACAAAGTGACCCTGATTGTATAAAACTACTACAGAGTAATCACATAACACCTCACACGGTACTGGGAGGTGTGAACATGTGACATCACAAATCACAGAGGATCCTCTCCGGTCCTTAGAGTTCAGGACGGTAGCACCAAACGCTGCTGCAGGTCAGACCGTAGTTCTCCTCTCTGACAGACTTGGGCAGCTCAAACTCAGCCAGCTGATGCATGAGGCGTCGGATGCTGTGTTCCTCGAACTGGGCTCTTCCAGGATCCCCGATCAGGACTTTGGTGCCGTGGGTTTTGATGCAGCGGGTCCAGCCAGCTGTGAAGGCTGGTGGCGAGGGCCTCGTCGTAGAACATGTCCCCCAGGAGGATTAGGTCGAAGCCCTCGGGCTGCGAACCGATCATGTTGTTGGTCAGACAAACAGGCGGCGGCAGGCCGTTCAACTCACAGTTCATGTGGGTGGCAACGGCTGCAACTGTAACACAAGCAGGCATATTAGACATTTTAGCTTCTATTGCACCGGCTGACCACAACACAGGTATTATATTAAATGATTGCTGTTATTACTTTAGTTTTTGACAACGGTTTTAATTCCGAAAGGTCAAAACATAACTGTATCTCTAACCTTTAAAATGTCACATACATCTGGCATACACAAAAAATAAACATGTTCATGATTGAAATTAATGATGTTTTAAAATAAAAGCAAATCTTGAGATAAAACAAACTCATCAAAACAGTCAGCTGTGATTATTTCCTTAAGATTATATCAACATGATTTCCAGTAAGAATTCATTTTAAATGTATTGTATTTATTCAATCATGCTGTTTTACTTTAAAATACTCTTAATCCTACTTATTATGACTGCAGTCTTGTTAGTTTTTAAGACATTCCACATTAGACCTTACATCGCTTTTTAGGTTTTCAAGTAATCATCTGAAAGAAATGTAGGCTTACTTTAATAGAGCAGTTACCTTAATGTAAGGAAAATTGAAACTAAATACAGTTATGATTTTTTTTATCTAATCCCTGCCTTTTAGGGAACCCAAACATTTATTATCTAGTTAGGAAACACTGCAGTGGGCAGTTGCTCACGGTTTGCAGTATCTTGTTATGGCTCGCACCTGGCCAACTCAGACTGTCATAAAACTGAAAGCACAACCATATGGTTTCCCAGACCAGTTTGTCCACAGCTGCAAGAAAATAGTTGTCACTGCTCCGTTGTCTTTTGCTTTTCAAGGTCTGGGAAGTGATGTTGTCTCTGGGTAAACACCAGATGTTGAGATAAGGATCCCTGTGGCCCAAATCACACTTAAGAATGTGTTGTCTATGACCTAAAGATGAACCATCTTCAATTAAAGATATTAAATACTTGCCCTCTGAAGTTTTATCAGTCATCAAAAAATGTATTTAAGTGGCTATAATTCGATGTAATCAAATAAAGAACTACTTGGAAATTGCTTACCAGGAAACTCAACTTTGACCACTGTGAACTGTTGAACTCTTTACCTTGTGCAACCTGGAAATGAATTGTGTTTCCTAACTTTGAACAGGAAAAGAGGAGTCTTCTGGATCGGCTTGACACCTGACTCACTGAGACAGCATAGATTCGAACTATATTTCCATGAGCGTTATTACTTTATAATTCAAGACTTTTTTTTGGAAAAGGGATAATTCAGTTTAAGTCATCATGATGCAATTATTGTATGTAATTATGTGTTTTTTCTCATTTAATACATTGTTTAAAGGTGGGGTAGGTAATTTTGGAGAAACCAGCTCGAGTGCGCTAGAATTTGGAAATACACAGCCGGAAAAAATCTGCCACTTCCTTACAGAGCCCCTCCTCCAACACACACAAATGCGTACATGACCAATGAGGGCACGAGATAAGTTAGTGCACAGATGGAAGGCTGACAGGCAGCAGGTAGGCCATCCAGTTACTTTGCAGGCTCAGATAATTGGTGGTGCTTTTTACAGTACTACGGCTTCCACAGATTTTTGTCAAAGCACTTCAGATATTCATTGCTATCGGGATGTTAAGAGCATTCCATGGAATATAACAAAAAGTGTATCTCGAGCCGGTTTCCCAAACTTACCTACCCCACCTTTAAGTTTTGATTTTATTATTCACTTGTTTAATCTTGTGTGCTTTTACATTTTGTATATTAGAAGATAACAAGTATTGTAAGAATGTAACCTCCGGAGACAGCTAAGCATACATACCAGTGTCAATGTCATTTGCAACAACATGAGCAGCACCACTCAGTTTTGCAGCGATGGCTGAGGCTCCACAGCCGCTGCCCAGATCCAGAACTGTCTTCCCCTGACACACCGCAGGGTTATCCAGGAGAAACCTGCACAGAAGAGGCACTGCATGACACTTAACTGCAGAGGTGGGAGAAGTACTCAGATCTTGTACTTAAGTAAAAGTGGAAGTACTCAAGAGTATAGGGATTCTCTGTTACAAGTAAGTCCTGCATACTTAAAGTAACAAATGTACTCATTATGCAGATTGGTCCATTTCATAATAATATATATATGATATGTTTTGATTATAATTATTTATGCAAGTGTTATCAGAGCTGGTAAAGTTGTGAGATATATTTTTGTGTGTGTATGGGACATATTATATAACAACCCTAATCATTGAACGCATACGTGCTCAGAAACGCACACGGTAAATGGGACGAAGCCTGCGAGCTATAGTCAGGCAGTCAACTCGAGCACTTCATTCATGCATTCATACATAACGCCCCTTGCCACTCTACAACCAACCAAACAGAGTCTCCTTAATATGCCGCTCTATTTAACCTGCCAGATATCTCTCTATGCATTGCTTGCTGCTGCTCTTGCTGCAGCTACTTCTACGTTGCTGCTGCTTGCCTGCCCCACCACCACCCCAGCTTCCACCTGTAGGCTCGGGGGTTAGTTATTTAATCATCACTCATCGTGCTATGTATATCTGTGGAGTGATAAGACCCCAGCCTAGATGCCAAACTCAACTATATGCTGCTTCTAATAAACATGTTAAAGAAACACGTGAGTTGTCTGACTGAACTGTTCATCTGTAGAAAATTCTCATTTTGGGAATCCTTGCACCTGTTTAGTTAGGAAGGGAGTTGGCAGATAAAGATAGCATGGTCAAAACACCATTAAAAATGACCTAGGCCAGAATATCAAACAAAGTATGATTGAGTAGGGGAATTCAGGATGGTGGAAGAAACAATGGTGTCTACGTGATAGAGAATGTCAAGGTCAAGAAGGAGGGCCTGAGACCCTCCTGGTGTCTGGTACCAGAGACCCACCTACGCAAAAGAAAGGCACAACAACTGGTAAGAAATTAATATGAAGAAGCCTGAACATTGTAAAGGCCAGTCACTCCAAGGACCGACTCGTGTTTGCTGTACGTTGTTGAATTTTCAGTAAACTCTATTCTATTGGAACTCTTTTGACTCTGTTGATTCTTTGAAAGTTAAATAAGTATTAACATAGTGTTGTGAATATCTCGAAGACATCCGGCCCCAACTTCAGAGGTTGCTCCACAACAAAGGTGCAGCTAGTAGTTTAATGACTTTGTATACTGCAGGGTAGCTTGTGAATTTACTCCAGGTGGGACTAAAGTCTGATTTAAGTGTTGATTAATTTCAAATCATTAATCCAAATATTTAAAGTAACTAAAAAGTACTAAATAAATGTAGTGGAGTAAAAGTACACCATTTATCTCTGAATTGTAGTGGAGTAGGAGTACAAAGAAATATAACATTGAAATAATCAAGTAAAGCACAAGTGTCTCAAAATTGTACAAGTACTGTACTTAGTTACTTCCCACCGCTGTAACTCAGGCACATACAACTGTGCCATTGATGGGCCTGGATAGAATATTACCTTGAGAGTGCCTGTCCTCCTGGCCAGTATATGGCCCAGTAGGGATCTTCGAAAGGCCAGAGCTCGGGCCTTTCTCCTCCAGAATCTGCAGTTAGGAGTGAACAGCCTCAGTTTGACTTGTGGGGTCAGACTCTGCTGTCCAGCTATCTCCGTGTTTTCTAAAATAAACTTGCGGACATACTCCTCAGACTGACAGTTAACTGAAGAACATATATGTCGAGTTGTCGGTATAAACACCTGGATAAATACTTTAACATTACGAGTTTGTGGCGTTAAAAAGCCTAACATGGTCATTAACTTATTGGAGAAACATTAGCTGCGATGCTAGCCCAGAGCTGATGGTAATACAGTATTGGTAACAGTGTCCGTGAAGAGCGACACCTCTAAAAGATTATTATATTGACAGATAAATAAACAGTTTACACTGCGTTACGATCCAACTGAGACGAGCTGGTTGTTTCCACACGGATTCAAAATAGTGTCGGACAAGAGTTCCACCGACCTCAGACGACCACCTGGAAACAGGACACACAATTTAGGTTCCGCGCAAATGTATGCGTTTTCTGTAAATAAATACATTGAAATGTATGAGCAAAGGTGGAAGAAGTACTCTTATCTTGTACTGAAGAAAAGTAGAAATACCATAGTGTATGAATAGTATGTTACAAGTACAAATCCTGCATTAAAATGTTACTAAAGTTGAAGAACAAAAGTATTAGGTCAGCGTGACATGATTTGTTTAATGGAATTCTTAGAAATGCATTCCTGTTGCCAATAAAAACATGGCCTATTCCAATGCTGGGAAAGGTTTCAAACAAGACCCTATGGTATATGTAGCGGCCAAAATCATATAGAAATAAAACTGATCATTAACTTAAAATAGCACTGTCGCTGAGGCACCAGTTAGCGAATCTTACGCTGGGTAATGATACAGGTTTTCTATGGTTTGTTCCTCAAAGAAAACCCTGGTAAAATTGCAAACAACTTAAAGGTGCATACCGCCACCTACTGTACATGAGTGTTAATCATCATATCATTCCATCTCTTAACTCATGGACGTATATATCTATGATCTAAACAACAAAAATAATAAATCAACAAAAACACATAAAATAAATGAAACAAAATAAAAATCTATGATCTGTTCTAATCTAATCTTCAATTATTTGTCCTACCCCAGTTTCATTCAGAAAGGTAAACAGTGCCTTTCTGGTAGCTCTTACTCCCTCTCCTTTTGTTCCCAAAATACCAACCACACTCCATTCCCTCTCTGCCTCTAACTTTAGCCTTTAGTTTTTCTCTTTCAGCTTTATAGATGTCACAATGTAACAAGATATGTTCTACATTTCTTTAACTCCACAGTTCCTACACTTGTCACTGTCACTTTCCCCCATGACATACAGCGTACCATTCAATGCTGTGTGATCCAGTCTGAGTCCAGCTATCATGATGTCCTCCCTTCTGCTTCTTTCTTTATAAATATTAATTGTCTTTTGCACTTGATGATACGCTTTGCCTTTCTCCCACCTTTTCTGCCAGATCTCCATCCCTTTTTTCTTAATTACTGCTTTTCCTTCTCCTTCTCCAAGTTGAACTGGTAATGTTATTCCTTTTGTAGTGCACTTTTTGCTCATTCATCACACTCGTTCCCTTTACCCCCTCATGTGCAGGCACCCAGCAGAACTGCAGATCTACCGCCTCTGTGGAGTCTCAACAGGCTATGATTCAGTTATATGAGAATGTCTTCTCTGACAGTTGTTGTTGACTGTATGCTTTTCAATATGGACAATGAATCTGTGCATATCACCACCCTGTCTGGTCTGACCTCTTCAACCCACTGTCATCCTATTATTACTGCCAGCATTTCTGCTGTGTACACTGATAAATGATCAGACGCTCTTTTTGAGATCGACATTTTAAAGTCTGGGATGTATACCAACTCCAACACACTCGTCCTTGTTCTTAGAACCATCTGTGTAATGTTGAGGTAATTGTATACTTTTCGTTCAGAAATACTTCTTTTAATTCCCACTTCATTTATTTGCCACTTTTTTTCCTTTCTACGATACTCACATCTACATTAGCTTCTGCTGGGAAAAGCCATGGGGGAACACTGCTAAATGAAGCTTAGCGCAAGTTCAATAAGGAAGACCTAACACGAGTCACTTACACGTCACTCGATGGCTCCCTTCCCCCCTCATTAAATATGAGGGCGTCACCCTTCAGCAGCCATTGGCTGCACATGCTAAATTCCTTAAATGCCTGCTCTTCCTCCCTGTCAGTTGTCATTTGCAGATGACCGCAACCCGCCTCCACGCCTCTCGCCTCCAGTCTCCTCCAGGACAAAGCTAAACCTTCCCTCTTCAGACCGGTCTCACCTACTCAGCACCACCACCAGTGTCTAGACCCCGGGGATTTCATCGGAGCGGTGCTTTTCCTCCTAAATGATTATCCTGTAAACCGGGGCCTAATCGCCAAACACCATTACATTCTCCTGTTGTATTATCATGGCAATCATTTCATTCATATGACGTGTAAACAATAAATATGTAATTCTTACATCACGTCTCTCCGGTTTGAAATGGGGTTGCTTTGGCAAACGTGATGGTCTCCACTCCATATGCCTTCGTTCTCTCCTTACTCGTCCAGCCAAACCCACGCCCCTGGAACTTTGCATATTCCCAGCAATCCTGTAGTATTCTGTTTGTAAAATTTTCTTCTCCACTTCCTTGTTGCCTGACCCATGACAGAGCAAGTTTCTCTCTTCTGATCTCCAGAGGTGTCTCTCCTGCTTCTATCAGAACTGCATTGATAGGGGATGACTTTATCGCTCCAATACACAGCCGCAATGCTTTATATTGTATTCTATCCATTTTTAAAAGCAATGTTTTTGCTGCTGCTCCATACACTATACAACCATAGTCTATTGTGGACCTCATAATTTATCTGTAAATGTCTATTAATGCTTGTTTGTCTGCGCCCCAGTTGCATCCAGCTACAGCTCACAATGCATTTAATACTTTTTTGCATTTTGTTTCCACTTGATTAACATGCATTTTCCATGTATATTTGCTATCAAACCACAGTCCTAGGTATTTTAACTCATTCACCTTTGTCATTGGACGATCATATAGTGTTAGCTGTTGGCCATCAATCTTGCGTTTATTTGTAAATACCATGTAGCATGATTTGCTTTATGACATTTTGAATCCCCAGTTATATGACCACCTCTCCACTTTTGTAATCGCTCTAGCTATATTCTCCATTACGTATGGGGCATTTGTCCAATACAATTACACCAGGTGCTCTAATCACCCAGTGCCCAAACATGCCTTCAAAATAAAAGCATATAAACTACTTTAACTTATGACAATAACTAAGAATACATTTACAATAAACACAATAAACAGCAAGAAAATACATGTTTAAGTATTACAACATAATATAAAGAGATATAGCTCCAACAGTATCATCTGGAAGAATAGGAGTTGTGTTATGTTCATTTGGATGTTCTTGTAAATATACTTAAAGGGCCACAAGTAAAGGTAATCATTATGCAGAATGGCCCTTTTCCAAATAAAATACATTATGTTTTGATTACGTTCATTGAACCATTAATGTGTTTATCAAACCTGGTGAAGGTGGATATAGTTGTAATGACTTTGCCATGTTACTCCATTTAAGTGGGGTTTTTAGCATTTCCAATCATTTATCCAAATCTTCAAAGGCTTCATGAACAACATCAACAGTAAAAGGGTAAAACTGAAAGGGTTTTCCAGACCACGTTGTTCAGAGTCACAGATTGTGGTGTTTACAGAAGCAGAGTTAGTGACAGAATCAAACATAGAACCGCAGGACACAAAATGCTCATTAAAGCAATTTAGCATAGTGGCCCTGTCCGATATAGGGCCAGATGCTGTGGTAAGGCACGGAGGTAGCTCATTACGGATCTCACCGGTTGATATCGATTTTATTGCTTTCCAAAATTTCCTAGGATTATTTAGGTTTTCTGTGGTAACTGACAAATAGTACTTCGACTTTGCACTTTTTACATTTGAAGTGAAGCTATTCCTGAGCTGCCTAAAACGCAGCCATTCTACCTCTGAGCCTGATTTCCTAGCCTTTGCCCAGGCCTTGTTTCTCTCATGAAGGAGACTAGACAGCTCAGCAGAAAACCAAGGATTGTCTCGTCCCTTTACTCTAAATGTACGCAGGGGTGCATGTCTATCAATGATCTCCATAAAACAAGATAAAAATAAGACCATGCGGTTTCAACATCAGCACACAGATCGATTTGACCCCAATCAAAATCAAACAGATCATGCACAAAACCCTGCTCCACAAAATGTTTTATGTCTCTCTTGATGATAATGCGAGGTTTAACCTTTTGAACCTTAGTGTCCCTAATTGTGGCTACAACACAGTGATCGCTCAGATCATTTGCAAATACTCCCACAGATGAATATTTATGGGGAACATTAGTTAAAATGAGATCAATTAGGGAGGATTTATTAGGGGACTTAATATTTGGGCGAGTAGGACTGTCCACAATCTGAGTAACATTTAAAGAGATACAAAGGTTTTTAAAATCCTCTGACACTGCAGTTAACCAGTCCTAGTTAAAATCTCCAAGTAGCACTATTTCCTTGTAGTCTAGTCGTGATAAAAGATTTGCTAGTGAAGACAAGGAGTCTTTGACAGCTGAGGGGGGTCTGTAGCAGCCCACCACCATGACCTGTTGACCCTTTGCCACTTCTATATTTAAGGCTAACAATTCAAATTACTTACTGATCGATTTGGAAACTAATGTGGTTACACTAAACTTATTCTTAACATAAATTGCAACGCCACCACCTTTATTAGGCCGCTCGGTACGATACACATTAAAACCATTTAAGGCAATGTCAGAGGCCACAAATAGACTTATTTAGCCATGTTTCAGATAAAACAATGACGTCAGCATCAGTCGATTTTGCCCAGATACGGACAAAATCTAGTTTATACCTACAGACTGCGCACATTCAAGTGGATGAAACCCAACCCAGACCTAGCTTTAAATCAGCAGGAGTAGCGATCTGACTATTACTACTGGGCGGACCAGGGTTAGGTTGTACATTTCCTGACAGTAATAACAACAAAAAAACCAGGCATCTTTTCCTCTTAAATGACACACATACATTGTCATCTAATTTAGAAACACCGGAAAAGTCTGCGAGAGTGTGATTAGAGCTTAAGAAGCAGTCCTGAAGAACCATCATCGCAGGAAAATAAAAAGACAAACATATTTTGTCGAGCAGATTGACTGTGACAAGGCAACCGGTAATTGTTTGAGCAACACATCCGAACCTTTGCAGGGGATGCCCACTGCAGGTGGCAAGAACAGACCTGAATCCAGTAGTCCTTCTCAGAATGACTAGAGATCTTCTCATAGTCCCAAAACAGTTAACAGGCACAGCAGAATCCCGATATGTGCCATTTTCCCAGACCAGCAGAGCATCCGGATAGGCGTGCAAGCAGGCCCGAAATGTGGAGGCGCTCCGTTCTCCTCGCAATATCCCCGGTGCAGAACCTCCTCAGTAGGCCTACAGCAGGATAGGCGAAGCAGGACCAGCTCGAGGCGTAGAGGTGCTCCGGTCTCTCAGCGATATCCCCGTGGTAAAACGTCCTCGGCACCGTAGAGCACGACAGGTGGAAGCAGGTGGATACAGGCCTCCGCTACAGCAGGTGTAAAGCAGGCCGCAGCCCGAACGCGAAGCCGCTCAGGTCTCTCCGTTACGCCCCCCGGGGTAAAATCTCGCCAGGACAGCAGCACACGACAAGTGGAAGCAGGTCCCCGCCACAGCACAACTGGGCAGGTGGAAAAAGGGGGCCCAAACAACAACGTGCAGCCGCTCCGTCTCTCCGCGACTTCCCGGGAAAACAGCACAGGTGCACAGGTAAACCACAGGTAAACCTCCTATCCACGCCGACGGAAGAGAGGCAGCCCTGCCCCTCACTTTCCACACTCCGTGAGGCGGATGAGAAACTGTGCTCTGCTCGCGAAAATGCGCTCCGCTCGCTCTGATCGACGAGTGTAGAGTGAAAATAGGCGTGTAAAAAAAAAGTAGCCGTACTTAGTTCCCAGCACTTAGTACCCCCCATGGAACTAAGAGCAGATCGCGTTCACACCGGAATTAGTTCCCTGAGGGAAGATTACGCAAATGAAGCCGCTGACGTCACTTTTTCTGCTTCGGTTTACGGCCCGTCCACACGGCGACGTGCATTGAAGCTTCAATGCTTCTGCCCATTCACTGTGAATGGGGTGACGTCACACTTTGCCGAACTGCATTGTGAAGGCATTGCTTCGCTTGCTCGCTTCAAAAGTTGAGCAATGTTCAACTTTTGAAGCTTCGGCGGAAGCGTCAGCCAATCAAATCATATGCCAGTACAAGCTCTAGCCAATCAAACCGCGTGCTTGTGTGTCCGGGGCGGGAGATTCATGTGATTGGTTGTTGGTCGAGTTTCAGACAAGCTCACCGGCAAGCTTCAACGCACGCCGCCGTGTGGACGCTGCGTTACTGGCAGGCCGCAAACAACTTCACGCCGTATACTGCCATCCGAAATCCCCGTCCGGAAGTCCCCAGGGACTGGCTTCATTAGAAGCTGCTGGGACTCCCAGCAGCTTTCGAGTAAATCGCCAGAACGTGGACACCTCCTCATCACTCCACCTCTCCCATGTTTTTTTTTTGTGTTACCATAAGTTATTCTCTCTCTGTTGGTGCGCGGAGCTAATGCTAATAATGCTAATGCCAGCAAATACAATGGCAGCTTCTCAAAACTTTTCAGAGTTGTACGCCCAGCCAATCAGAAATTGGAACTTTTTTCTCCCCAGGAAAATACCACCTCTCTAGCAGGCACCAAAAAAGGGGTAAAAGTTCTCATGAACTAAGTTCTCTTTTTGGTGTGAACGCAAAATCCCAGGAACTATCGGAACTAAACGGGAAAAGTACTCCGGTGTGAACGCTCCTAATGAGAGCAGGAACTAAGATAAAACTAAGAGCTTCGACTGTGGCTTTCTGGCAGTCCTATAAGGTTCTCTACAGGAAGTCAAGAGTCACTGATGTGAGAGATAACCCACCCATCTGTAGAGACTTCTAAAGGTTGATGTTGCTTTCTCCCATTCTTAATTATGAAATATTTAAAAGTGAGACTATGTAAGCTAAACAACGGTATCACAGTTTTCATAGCAATCACTCAATACAACCTGATCAGTTGAATTAAAAAGGAATTAAATCATAACATAACCGAATAGATGTCAACCATTTTAACAATGACAAACACTTATCCAGTACATAGGTGCGTATATATGTCTACACATGCATTTGTATATCTCCTTGTAAAGTAAATCGGTAAAATACACATCATCAAAGCCGTCAGTACGGATCACTTTCAGGGACATGTGGAAATGAGGACAAAAGGAAAAGAAAACAGTGGAAATGGGGGTTTGAAGGTGTGAAACTTCCAACAGTACCTATTCTTTCTTGAGACAGGACTGCGTCTTGGGGTCTGGTCCCTTATCAGTATTATAATCGTAAACCCTTGTCGTAAATCAGATTGGCTTTCCTTTCATTTTAGTTTCTGCTGGTCTGTCCTGCTGAATATCAAAGTGTTCTGCAAGAATGTAGAGGAAGTCACCAGTGACACGCTAAATCATCAAGATCTTTCAGATGCTGATGGTCATACAGATTTCCAAGTGACAACAAAGTGACCCTGATTGTATAAAACTACTACAGAGTAATCACATAACACCTCACACGGTACTGGGAGGTGTGAACATGTGACATCACAAATCACAGAGGATCCTCTCCGGTCCTTAGAGTTCAGGACGGTAGCACCAAACGCTGCTGCAGGTCAGACCGTAGTTCTCCTCTCTGACAGACTTGGGCAGCTCAAACTCAGCCAGCTGATGCAGGAGGCGTCGGATGCTGTGTTCCTCGAACTGGGCTCTTCCAGGATCCCCGATCAGGACTTTGGTGCCGTGGGTTTTGATGCAGCGGTCCAGCCAGCTGTGAAGGCTGGTGGCGAGGGCCTCGTCGTAGAACATGTCCCCCAGGAGGATTAGGTCGAAGCCCTCGGGCTGCGAACCGATCATGTTGTTGGTCAGACAAACAGGCGGCGGCAGGCCGTTCAACTCACAGTTCATGTGGGTGGCAACGGCTGCAACTGTAACACAAGCAGGCATATTAGACATTTTAGCTTCTATTGCACCGGCTGACCACAACACAGGTATTATATTAAATGATTGCTGTTATTACTTTAGTTTTTGACAACGGTTTTAATTCCGAAAGGTCAAAACATAACTGTATCTCTAACCTTTAAAATGTCACATACATCTGGCATACACAAAAAATAAACATGTTCATGATTGAAATTAATGATGTTTTAAAATAAAAGCAAATCTTGAGATAAAACAAACTCATCAAAACAGTCAGCTGTGATTATTTCCTTAAGATTATATCAACATGATTTCCAGTAAGAATTCATTTTAAATGTATTGTATTTATTCAATCATGCTGTTTTACTTTAAAATACTCTTAATCCTACTTATTATGACTGCAGTCTTGTTAGTTTTTAAGACATTCCACATTAGACCTTACATCGCTTTTTAGGTTTTCAAGTAATCATCTGAAAGAAATGTAGGCTTACTTTAATAGAGCAGTTACCTTAATGTAAGGAAAATTGAAACTAAATACAGTTATGATTTTTTTTATCTAATCCCTGCCTTTTAGGGAACCCAAACATTTATTATCTAGTTAGGAAACACTGCAGTGGGCAGTTGCTCACGGTTTGCAGTATCTTGTTATGGCTCGCACCTGGCCAACTCAGACTGTCATAAAACTGAAAGCACAACCATATGGTTTCCCAGACCAGTTTGTCCACAGCTGCAAGAAAATAGTTGTCACTGCTCCGTTGTCTTTTGCTTTTCAAGGTCTGGGAAGTGATGTTGTCTCTGGGTAAACACCAGATGTTGAGATAAGGATCCCTGTGGCCCAAATCACACTTAAGAATGTGTTGTCTATGACCTAAAGATGAACCATCTTCAATTAAAGATATTAAATACTTGCCCTCTGAAGTTTTATCAGTCATCAAAAAATGTATTTAAGTGGCTATAATTCGATGTAATCAAATAAAGAACTACTTGGAAATTGCTTACCAGGAAACTCAACTTTGACCACTGTGAACTGTTGAACTCTTCACCTTGTGCAACCTGGAAATGAATTGTGTTTCCTAACTTTGAACAGGAAAAGAGGAGTCTTCTGGATCGGCTTGACACCTGACTCACTGAGACAGCATAGATTCGAACTATATTTCCATGAGCGTTATTACTTTATAATTCAAGACTTTTTTTTGGAAAAGGGATAATTCAGTTTAAGTCATCATGATGCAATTATTGTATGTAATTATGTGTTTTTTCTCATTTAATACATTGTTTAAAGGTGGGGTAGGTAATTTTGGAGAAACCAGCTCGAGTGCGCTAGAATTTGGAAATACACAGCCGGAGAAAATCTGCCACTTCCTTACAGAGCCCCTCCTCCAACACACACAAATGCGTACATGACCAATGAGGGCACGAGATAAGTTAGTGCACAGATGGAAGGCTGACAGGCAGCAGGTAGGCCATCCAGTTACTTTGCAGGCTCAGATAATTGGTCGTGCTTTTTACAGTACTACGGCTTCCACAGATTTTTGTCAAAGCACTTCAGATATTCATTGCTATCGGGATGTTAAGAGCATTCCATGGAATATAACAAAAAGTGTATCTCGAGCCGGTTTCCCAAACTTACCTACCCCACCTTTAAGTTTTGATTTTATTATTCACTTGTTTAATCTTGTGTGCTTTTACATTTTGTATATTAGAAGATAACAAGTATTGTAAGAATGTAACCTCCGGAGACAGCTAAGCATACATACCAGTGTCAATGTCATTTGCAACAACATGAGCAGCACCACTCAGTTTTGCAGCGATGGCTGAGGCTCCACAGCCGCTGCCCAGATCCAGAACTGTCTTCCCCTGACACACCGCAGGGTTATCCAGGAGAAACCTGCACAGAAGAGGCACTGCATGACACTTAACTGCAGAGGTGGGAGAAGTACTCAGATCTTGTACTTAAGTAAAAGTGGAAGTACTCAAGAGTATAGGGATTCTCTGTTACAAGTAAGTCCTGCATACTTAAAGTAACAAATGTACTCATTATGCAGATTGGTCCATTTCATAATAATATATATATGATATGTTTTGATTATAATTATTTATGCAAGTGTTATCAGAGCTGGTAAAGTTGTGAGATATATTTTTGTGTGTGTATGGGACATATTATATAACAACCCTAATCATTGAACGCATACGTGCTCAGAAACGCACACGGTAAATGGGACGAAGCCTGCGAGCTATAGTCAGGCAGTCAACTCGAGCACTTCATTCATGCATTCATACATAACGCCCCTTGCCACTCTACAACCAACCAAACAGAGTCTCCTTAATATGCCGCTCTATTTAACCTGCCAGATATCTCTCTATGCATTGCTTGCTGCTGCTCTTGCTGCAGCTACTTCTACGTTGCTGCTGCTTGCCTGCCCCACCACCACCCCAGCTTCCACCTGTAGGCTCGGGGGTTAGTTATTTAATCATCACTCATCGTGCTATGTATATCTGTGGAGTGATAAGACCCCAGCCTAGATGCCAAACTCAACTATATGCTGCTTCTAATAAACATGTTAAAGAAACACGTGAGTTGTCTGACTGAACTGTTCATCTGTAGAAAATTCTCATTTTGGGAATCCTTGCACCTGTTTAGTTAGGAAGGGAGTTGGCAGATAAAGATAGCATGGTCAAAACACCATTAAAAATGACCTAGGCCAGAATATCAAACAAAGTATGATTGAGTAGGGGAATTCAGGATGGTGGAAGAAACAATGGTGTCTACGTGATAGAGAATGTCAAGGTCAAGAAGGAGGGCCTGAGACCCTCCTGGTGTCTGGTACCAGAGACCCACCTACGCAAAAGAAAGGCACAACAACTGGTAAGAAATTAATATGAAGAAGCCTGAACATTGTAAAGGCAGTCACTCCAAGGACCGACTCGTGTTTGCTGTACGTTGTTGAATTTTCAGTAAACTCTATTCTATTGGAACTCTTTTGACTCTGTTGATTCTTTGAAAGTTAAATAAGTATTAACATAGTGTTGTGAATATCTCGAAGACATCCGGCCCAACTTCAGAGGTTGCTCCACAACAAAGGTGCAGCTAGTTTTAATGACTTTGTATACTGCAGGGTAGCTTGTGAATTTACTCCAGGTGGGACTAAAGTCTAATTTAAGTGTTGATTAATTTCAAATCATTAATCCAAATATTTAAAGTAACTAAAAAGTACTAAATAAATGTAGTGGAGTAAAAGTACACCATTTATCTCTGAATTGTAGTGGAGTAGGAGTACAAAGAAATATAACATTGAAATAATCAAGTAAAGCACAAGTGTCTCAAAATTGTACAAGTACTGTACTTAGTTACTTCCCACCGCTGTAACTCAGGCACATACAACTGTGCCATTGATGGGCTGGATAGAATATTACCTTGAGAGTGCCTGTCCTCCTGGCCAGTATATGGCCCAGTAGGGATCTTCGAAAGGCCAGAGCTCGGGCCTTTCTCTCCAGAATCTGCAGTTAGGAGTGAACAGCCTCAGTTTGACTTGTGGGGTCAGACTCTGCTGTCCAGCTATCTCCGTGTTTTCTAAAATAAACTTGCGGACATACTCCTCAGACTGACAGTTAACTGAAGAACATATATGTCGAGTTGTCGGTATAAACACCTGGATAAATACTTTAACATTACGAGTTTGTGGCGTTAAAAAGCCTAACATGGTCATTAACTTATTGGAGAAACATTAGCTGCGATGCTAGCCCAGAGCTGATGGTAATACAGTATTGGTAACAGTGTCCGTGAAGAGCGACACCTCTAAAAGATTATTATATTGACAGATAAATAAACAGTTTACACTGCGTTACGATCCAACTGAGACCAGCTGGTTGTTTCCACACGGATTCAAAATAGTGTCGGACAAGAGTTCCACCGACCTCAGACGACCACCTGGAAACAGGACACACAATTTAGGTTCCGCGCAAATGTATGCGTTTTCTGTAAATAAATACATTGAAATGTATGAGCAAAGGTGGAAGAAGTACTCTTATCTTGTACTGAAGAAAAAGTAGAAATACCATAGTGTATGAATAGTATGTTACAAGTACAAATCCTGCATTAAAATGTTACTAAAGTTGAAGAACAAAAGTATTAGGTCAGCGTGACATGATTTGTTTAATGGAATTCTTAGAAATGCATTCCTGTTGCCAATAAAAACATGGCCTATTCCAATGCTGGGAAAGGTTTCAAACAAGACCCTATGGTATATGTAGCGGCCAAAATCATATAGAAATAAAACTGATCATTAACTTAAAATAGCACTGTCGCTGAGGCACCAGTTAGCGAATCTTACGCTGGGTAATGATACAGGTTTTCTATGGTTTGTTCCTCAAAGAAAACCCTGGTAAAAATTGCAAACAACTTTAAAGGTGCATACCGCCACCTACTGTACATGAGTGTTAATCATCATATCATTCCATCTCTTAACTCATGGACGTATATATCTATGATCTAAACAAACAAAAAATAAATAAATCAACAAAACACATAAAATAAATGAAACAAAATAAAAATCTATGATCTGTTCTAATCTAATCTTCAATTATTTGTCCTACCCCAGTTTCATTCAGAAAGGTAAACAGTGCCTTTCTGGTAGCTCTTACTCCCTCTCCTTTTGTTCCCAAAATACCAACCACACTCCATTCCCTCTCTGCCTCTTTAACTTTAGCCTTTAGTTTTTCTCTTTCAGCTTTATAGATGTCACAATGTAACAAGATATGTTTCTACATGTTCTTTAACTCCACAGTTCCTACACTTGTCACTGTCACTTTTCCCCATGATATGCAGCGTACCATTCAATGCTGTGTGATCCAGAGTCTAGCTATCATGATTTCCTCACTTCTGTTTCTTTTTTTATAAATATGAATTGTAATTGTCTTTTGAACTTTATGATACTCTTTGCCTTTCTGGTCTTTCTCCCACCTTTTCTGCCAGATCTCCATCCCTTTTTTCTTAATTACTGCTTTTCCTTCTCCTTTTCCAAGTTGAACTGGTAATGTTATCTCCTTTTGTAGTGCACTTTTTGCTCATTCAGCACACTCGTTCCCTTTTACCCCCTCATGTCAAGGCACCCAGCAGAACTGAAGATCTATACCGCCTCTGTGCAGTCTTAACAGGCTATGATTAAGTTCTATGAGAATGTCTTCTCTGACAGTTGTTGTTGACTGTATGCTTTTTAATATGGATAATGAATCTGTGCATATCACCACCCTAGTCTGACCTCTTCAACCCACTGTATTCTTATTATTACTGCCAGCATTTCTGCTGTGTACACTGATAATTGATCAGACGCTATTTTTGAGATCGATATTTTAAAGTCTGGGATGTATGTATCAACTCCAACACACTCTTCCTTGTTCTTAGAACCATCTGTGTAAATGTTGAGGTAATTGTATACTTTTCGTTCAGAAAATACTTCTTTTAATTCCCACTTCATTTATTTGCCACACTTTTTTCCTTTCTACGATACTCACATCTACATTAGCTTCTGGGAAAAGCCATGGGGGAACACTGCTAAATGAAGCTTAGCGCAAGTTCAATAAGGAAGACCTAACACGAGTCACTTACACGTCACTCGATGGCTCCCTTCCCCCCTCATTAAATATGAGGGCGTCACCCTTCAGCAGCCAATGGCTGCACATGCTAAATTCCTTAAATGCCTGCTCTTCCTCCCTGTCAGTTGTCATTTGCAGATGACCGCAACCCGCCTCCACGCCTCTCGCCTCCAGTCTCCTCCAGGACAAAGCTAAACCTTCCCTCTTCAGACCGGTCTCACCTACTCAGCACCACCACCAGTGTCTAGACCCCGGGGATTTCATCGGAGCGGTGCTTTTCCTCCTAAATGATTATCCTGTAAACCGGGGCCTAATCGCCAAACACCATTACATTCTCCTGTTGTATTATCATGGCAATCATTTCATTCATATGACGTGTAAACAATAAATATGTAATTCTTACATCACGTCTCTCCGGTTTGAAATGGGGTTGCTTTGGCAAACGTGATGGTCTCCACTCCATATGCCCTTCGTTCTCTCCTTACTCGTCCAGCCAAACCCACGCCCCTGGAACTTTGCATATTCCCAGCAATCCTGTAGTATTCTGTTTGTAAAATGTTCTTCTCCACTTCCTTGTTGCCTGACCCATGACAGAGCAAGTTTCTCTCTTCTGATCTCCAGAGGTGTCTCTCCTGCTTCTATCAGAACTGCATTGATAGGGGATGACTTTATCGCTCCAATACACAGCCGCAATGCTTTATATTGTATTCTATCCATTTTTAAAAGCAATGTTTTTGCTGCTGCTCCATACACTATACAACCATAGTCTATTGTGGACCTCATAATTTATCTGTAAATGTCTATTAATGCTTGTTTGTCTGCGCCCCAGTTGCATCCAGCTACAGCTCACAATGCATTTAATACTTTTTTGCATTTTGTTTCCACTTGATTAACATGCATTTTCCATGTATATTTGCTATCAAACCACAGTCCTAGGTATTTTAACTCATTCACCTTTGTCATTGGACGATCATATAGTGTTAGCTGTTGGCCATCAATCTTGCGTTTATTTGTAAATACCATGTAGCATGATTTGCTTTATGACATTTTGAATCCCCAGTTATATGACCACCTCTCCACTTTTGTAATCGCTCTAGCTATATTCTCCATTACGTATGGGGCATTTGTCCAATACAATTACACCAGGTGCTCTAATCACCCAGTGCCCAAACATGCCTTCAAAATAAAAGCATATAAACTACTTTAACTTATGACAATAACTAAGAATACATTTACAATAAACACAATAAACAGCAAGAAAATACATGTTTAAGTATTACAACATAATATAAAGAGATATAGCTCCAACAGTATCATCTGGAAGAATAGGAGTTGTGTTATGTTCATTTGGATGTTCTTGTAAATATACTTAAAGGGCCACAAGTAAAGGTAATCATTATGCAGAATGGCCCTTTTCCAAATAAAATACATTATGTTTTGATTACGTTCATTGAACCATTAATGTGTTTATCAAACCTGGTGAAGGTGGATATAGTTGTAATGACTTTGCCATGTTACTCCATTTAAGTGGGGTTTTTAGCATTTCCAATCATTTATCCAAATCTTCAAATTAACTCAAGGTAAACAATACATTTAGTGGAGTTAAAGTACACTATTGCAGTTTTTAAAATACAAATGTTTTTGTCTGAGCAGTCATACTTCATGGGAAGTAGTGGAGTACAAATACTTTGTTACTGTACTTAAATACTTTTTTCTGGTATCAGTACTTTACTCCAGTACTTGTTTTTCTGACGACTTTATGCTTTTTACTTTTAACACAAATACCTGTACTTTCTACTTTTTACATTTTCAAAACAGGTTTGTTACTTTAGTTTTAATCTGTGTGTTTGGTGGCCTGGTCATTATTATTTAGAGTCATTGCATGCCTATTGATTTTAACACGATCCGTGTATCCATCACTTCCTGGTCATCTCCAAAGAAGAGGGACCAATGAGAACTTTGTCATATTGCCGTTGTTCAGCATAGAAACATTCATATAACAATTACATTATTGTTCTATCAATATAAAAGGGAGATCAGTTACTCTTTAAAACAGTTGGTAGTTATGGGTACTTTTTATTTTTAACTACATTTCGAATCCCATACTACTTTACTTTTACTTGAGTAAAGAAGTTTAGTCAGTACATCTACTTTAACCAGAGTGTTTTAAACACGAGTATCTGTAACTTTTGCCATCTCTGCTGCCATTGAAGTAACCAGAAGCTGACCCATGTGGCCTCAACCAGCACACTCACACAGATCTGCTCTGTTATTGTTTTTACAGATGGCTGTATAGTCCATCAAAGCCGGCAAGTGTAGTGACTGAGTCTCACACAGGAATTGCAACCTTGAGCCTCCAGTCATTGAGTCAGTCAGTGTGGCAATACTGCAACAATGGGTTCACAGTCTGCAGATACAAAATATCAGAAATACAGAGACATGCTTTGTCCTCCATTATCAACGTTTCCATCCTGAATAGTATCACATATGATTTGTTCATTCAACAGGCCTGAAATGTAACATTTAAAGGCAATTAAGTTCATCTGAGCTGGGAAGATTTTTAAGTCTTCATGACTGCTCTCTTTAGCATACTCATTGGATATTAAGGTGTAAGAAAATATGCGTGGAACCTAATACATTTCTTTTTTTGTTTAGTCACACAGAGTGCAATGAAAAATATTACAGTTTACTAATTCACTGCAAGATGTCTGTTAATTAATATATATATAAGATGCATAAATAATATAAACAAAGCAAGTACATTTATTGGACAATGAAAATCAAGAGATGTGCAGTGATGTAGTGCAATACTTTGTGGCAGATGAATGTTTGGTTTACTTTTGATTGCATTAGTCATAATTAATAATATTAATATATAAATACAACACTTTTTTTTTTTTTGAAAGGCTGACAAATGATGCTCTGCATGCTGTCACATATTACTTCTCAGATACACTGTGCACAACTGACTTAATTTAATGTAAAATTAAGCCTTCAACATTTCACCACTCTTAACATTAGATAAAGCAATTGCAGACCTACTACTCCTTTTTCTCTGTCAAAGGTTTCTTAGTTTATATAAAAATATTAACATTGCAAAGACTAGAAGCTTTCTGAGAATATCTTCCCCTACCCCCGCTTTTCTTTTTATGATCTCTGTGACCAGACACCTCCAACACAAATTCCTTCAGGAAATAAAAGTGCCACTCTTATCTGATGAACTCCTCTTGTTAAAGCCCCTTTTCTCGCCAGACCTTTCTTCTGTGATTTAAGTCAATTCAAAACACTCCTCCACCCCCTCTACTGCAGTAACTGTTCCCCGTGGCAGGCTGTTCCACCTACCAGGAGTTTACAGGAACACAAGCTGCAGAGACAAAGCACTGTGTCTTTAACATTTGGCCCAGACGATACATAATTGTGCATGACTAATCATCAGAAGTATATCACAAGCGTACGATGTAGGCAGAAGTATAACCCAGAATGTCATTAATTTATTTTCCTGTGTACTATGACAAGAGTGTGCCTTTGTTTTATGGAAAGCCCCTTAAAGGTAGGGTAGGCCTAGTAAGTTTGAGAAACCGGCTCGAGATACACTTTTTGTTATATTCCATGGAATGCTCTTAACATCCCGATAGCAATGAATAACTGAAGTGCTTTGACAAATAATACATACAAAAATGTCATCTGTGGAAGCCGTAGTACTGTAAAAAGCACGACCAATCACACAAATAACTGAATGGCCTATACCTGCCTGTCAGCCTCCCATCTGTGCACAAACTTATCTCGTGCCCTCATTGGTCATGTGCGCCTTTATGGAGTCAGATTTGGGTCAATATTCTAGCACGTAAAACAAGCTACTCACGAGCGGAAAATGTGCTTTTACACGCGCATAAAATGACCCCCGCGCGCAGATTAAACCTATGTGCTCGCTCGCGAGAGAGACAGCCCTCTTGCTCCCTCACGGGAGTGTCAGCCTCACTCGCTCGCGGAGTCTGTCTACGCGCGCGTGAAAAGTCGAAATATTTTGAAAAAGTGGAGTGCCAAAGTATTGGCTGAAATAATAAGTTTAAGCGGAATAAAGATTTGAAGCACTATAGTAGAATGCTGGCCTCATTCATTCTTATGAGAGTTGCTCATTAGCGCATGATGACAAAATGGCCCAACTTTTGAGAGAGTGAAACGTCACAGATTACCCGGCATGCCTGAGAAGTACCCGTATGTGCGCTCATAGAGCATGCGCAACTTTAACCAAAATGCTCATTCACATCAAGCACGTCAATTTGCGTACACGTAACAGCACCGTGCGTTCATGACAGCATGGTAACGGATTGTTATTATGATGGATTTTATATTAACGAGGCGGCAGTTAGCAGCTAGCGGCTAGCTAGTAATTATGCTAATGTTAGTTCTTAGTGCAATAATAAGCTACAGGGACGTTAATCTAACGTCGGTAATATTAACTTTATTTAATACAACATTTACGGTACAAGATTTAATCATACAGCCCATGTAGTATAATATTTTACAAATGATGAATTACAGCAAACATGTGCAATATATCCATTATTACAGCTCCGTGGGATGGCAGTAAGGCGATATGTCCGTTGTTATTGTGCATCCATGGGTAAAGATAAACGCATGTAGTGCTGAACTGCTGAACACGTAACTTGAACGTGCGGTCCCATGGGTTAGATGCGCGTTCATAATGCCGAGGGAAATAACTCTCAGAATAACGTTATTAGCACATTTTTACAACTTGAGGAACACATTTTTTAATAAGGGCTATACCAGGGGTGGGGAACCTTTTTCCTCTCAAGGGCCATTTCCATGTTTCCAACATCCTCCAAGGGCCGTACAAATGATTGACCTCTGCTTAAAAATACTAAAATCACAGCCCATTCATTTGGCCTTTCTTTCATGTTGTGCAAAGAAAAAGCAACCTCTTAATCCAGATATCTCACCATGACTCACACATGCATGCACGTGCACGGTGTGGCGTGACCACCCAAACTGAAATATATGGACACAAGATGTGTGCAAATGTATTTAGTTTCCTATCCATGTGAACATGATTTAAGTGGGGGGGGGGGGGACCTCACCTCCTCTAGGGGGGTCCAGGGGGTATGCTCCCCCGGGAAGATTTTTTTTTAAATGTTGAGTTAAAAGCATCAATCTGGTGCACTTTGAGAGCAACATTAGGAGATCGATGGATACATCTCTCAACACCCATATGAAACAGAACTGTAAGCAGATTTTCTTTTTCTTTATGGATATTTTACAAATCACTCCCCTTTTAAACTGTATTCTTGTTTATTAATAACAACTTTTTTTACTGTCATATAGTATTTTATACCCGTTTACTTTATTCTCTTGTTTTTTTATAACTATAATGATCATATAAAGATGTGCCTTTACCTCACTGGTTGTAGAAAAAGCTTCTTATATTCGTTAGCAGAGCTAGCTAACCAGATGCTAATAACAACACAGTTATTGACTGTATGATCAGTATGACAGATGAACAGACCACTGGGCTTTCAGCTAAAGACACAGCCACGCAGAAATTGCGGCATGTGTACGGCTCCTTATGGGTACTGACATTTGTGGAAGTGGCAGAGCGGCGTTCTGGTGCTCTGCTCTCCGTCAGAACCATGGTCAGAACTGCATCCCTGTCAGACGAGACATATACCACGTGATGACACGTTAGGCTCGTGATGTGTTCATGGTCACTGACCTTGGCTAGTAAAAACAGGGACTCGCTTGTTTAATTTTTTTGCGGTCTAGATTTGTTTTGTTTTTTGCGTATATTTATAAATTACCTCGAGGGACGTAGCAAAAGGTCTCGCGGGCCGTATACGGCCCGGGGGCCGGAGGTTCCCCACCCCTGGGCTATACAACGTTCATACTGGGTTGTTTATTTAGTTTAAAAAAAATTATCCAACGAGTTACAGACCACTCTTTCCCAATGTAAGTCAATGGGAAAAAGTGTTTCCGGGCCCAGCAACCTAAAGGAAGTGTAGTACCGCCGTTTGGCCACAACGAATATTCTCATCAGACTCCGGCGCACTTCCTGGGGGCTTGAGACAGACTCCGCGAGCGAGTGAGGCTGACACTCCCGCGAGGGAGCAAGAGGGCTGTCTCTCTCACGAGCGAGCGCATAGCTGCTCGCGGGGGTTTAATCTGCGCGCAAGGGTCATTTCATGCGCGTGTAAAAGCACATTTTCCGCTCGTGAGTAGCTTGTTTTGTGCGCTAGAATATTGACCCAAATCTGACTCCATAGCCTTCGTGTGTGTTGGAGGAGGGGCTCTATAAGGAAGTGGCAGATTTTCTCCGGTCGTGTATTTTCAAATTCTAGCGATCTCGAGCCGGTTTCTCAAACGTACATAGTAAGCAAGTACTGTTGGCTCTCTGTTCTTTAACAACTTGTCCTTTCTTACGACGGTATTTGTTAATTGTTCCCTGTTATATGATAACATATTTGAAACTGTTGATCCTTTGTATTAGTACTTGCTTTTGCTTGCTGGGTTGGATCCTTCTGCGCAAAAGCCTACACGCCCAGCTTCAAGATTTGTTGATGCCTGTAGTGTAGACGGGCCGTAATGAACTTACATAGGCCCTTTCTCATTTCTCTAACTCCCCTCCTCGACTCCTTTCCTCGACTCCTATCCTCGAGACTTAGTCCCGCCCACAGGAGATGCGAGCGGAGGAGCCGAGGAGGGGAAGCAGCAGACGGAAATGAGAACTCCTCTCCTCTGAGCGGTCATTTTAAAGAGACGTCTATTAATGATGACAGGAGGCACAGCAGCACTAATTAACTCATTCACAGTGCGGTATAATGAGACAATAACAGGCTACAGATGCGGGGACATACACCCACATATATGTATATATTGTGGTGACACGTTATGGGACATAATTCACCTCTCTTATTGTGTTGCCACACGGACCCTTTAGTGGGAACACCTGGAGAGTTAGCCTCCATTCCTGCTAGCTCGTTAAGCAGAGCAGACGATGTGTTGACCTCTCTATATTTAATGGATAATAAAGAGTGGAACTCCGTTCTGAATACACCGCCTCCGACTCCCTTTTCCTGGCGCTACACTGGTGACCCTGACGTTTCCGAGAAAGTTTCCGGAAAATTAACGAGCATGGCTGAACGCGATGTGTTCGTAAAGCTGCCGGAATTCTGGGAGCACGCCGCGGAGGCATGGTTCGCACATGTGGAGGCGCACTTCGCCTGCCGACAGGTACGTGACGGGGACCTGAAATACTACCATGTGGTAGCAGCGCTGGGCAGCTCTACGTCGTCCAGGTTGGTGGGATTCATCGCAGCCCCCCCACATCATGGCAAATATGAGGCGATTAAGGCCCTTCTCCTTAAGACATTTAGCTTATCTGCTAAGGAGAGGGCCCGCCAGTTACTTGACATTCAAGGCCTGGGAGACAGCAAGCCATCTCAGCTAATGGAGAAAATGCTAAATCTGCTAGGGGGGGAAGATCCCCGGATTTTATTCACGGAGATTTTCCTGCGTCACTTGCCTCCCCGGGTCCAGACGGCGCTGGCCAACACGCCTGTCACGGAGCCGCATGCCTTGGCTGAGGAAGCGGATCGTTTTTTCCTGGCTACACAACAGCCCGGTGCAGAGACGTTAGCCGCGACGCGCAGCAGCCCATCTGCAGTCAAGACAGCATGGCGGGGGCCGGACACGGCTGTGGCAAGCCGGCGTGGAGACACCGGAGAGTGCTCTTACCACGCACGTTTCGGGACAAGGGCGAAGAGATGCATCGCTCCGTGCAGCTACAAACCCCCGGGAAACGGAGGGGCCGGCGCTCGATAGTGGCCCTGAGCGTCGGCGGCACGTGCAGGCTCCTCTTCGTCAGCGACAGCGTTTCGGGGAGCCTGTTTCTGTGTGACACGGGCGCTCAACGGAGCGTAGTTCCCGCGTCGAGTGAAGACGTCACCCGGGGAGGGCACGGACCGCGATTGACGACGGCTAACGGCGGTCCCATTCGCACGTACGGCGTGAGGCCTATGTGTCTGTGCATCGGAGGACAGCGTTTCAGCTGGGATTTCGTGACAGCGGACATTTCTTTTCCCCTCCTCGGAGCGGATTTTTTGTGTGCTCATGGACTCTTAGTGGACGTTAAGAATAAGCGTTTCATTGATGCCTTGACGTTTTCTTCCCTCGTGTGCACACTTGGCAGCGCAGCGTACGACGGGCTGTCGGGCTCGCTGTCAGGGGCAGACACGTTTCTCAGACTGTTGGCCGAGTTTCCAGACCTGTCGCTGCCCACCTTCTCTGCGCTTACCACTAAGCATGGCGTGGAGCACCACGTCACTACCGAGGGGCCTCCTGTCTACGCCAGGGCCCGGCCCTTCTAAGCTGGCTGTGGCGAGGGCGGAGTTTGCAACCATGGAGCGCCTGGGCATTGTCCGCCGCTCTGACAGTCCTTGGGCTTCCCCCCTGCACGTCGTCCCCAAACCGAACGGCGGGTTCCGCCCGTGCGGGGATTACCGCCGACTCAACGACGCCACTACGCCTGACCGCTATCCAGTGCCGCACATTCAGGACTTTTCGGCGCATCTGGCCGGTACAGGGGTGTTTTCCAAGGTGGACCTGGTGCGTGGATACCACCAGGTGCCCATGCACCCCCTGGACATTCCCAAGACGGCAGTGATAACACCTTTTGGACTTTTTGAGTTCCTGCGGATGCCTTTTGGACTCAAGAATGCCGCTCAGACGTTCCAGCGCCTGATGGATTCGGTACTGCGGGACCTGCCGTTTGTGTTTGTCTACCTCAACGACATACTCGTCGCCAGCGCTTCAGTGCAGGAGCACCTGTCCCACCTCCGAGCCCTTTTCACACGGCTCAACGAACACGGATTAATCATCAATCCGGCAAAGTGCCAGTTCGGGGTGTCTGACATTGATTTCCTGGGGCACCGCGTCACCAAGGGCGGTGCGACACCTCTGCCAGCGAAGGTGGAGGCTGTTGCGGCTTTTCCTCGCCCGCTCACAGCCCGGTCACTCCGTGAGTTTCTGGGGATGGTAACCTTCTACCACCGTTTCATCGCCCGGGCCGCACACATCATGCGGCCGCTGTATGAAGCGTTGAAAGGCAAGACCCCCGTCCAGGCGATCGACTGGACAGCAGAGGCGGACGTCGCTTTTGCTGAGGTCAAGACCGCGTTGGCTCAGGCGGCTTTGCTGGCACACCCATCATCTACGGCTCCCATTTCCATCACCACGGACGCGTCGGACTATGCGGTCGGCGCAGTGCACGAGCAGTGGGTGGAGGGCGCTTGGTAGCCGCTCGCCTTTTTCAGCCGCCAGCTGACGCCCAGAGAACGCAGGTACAGCGCCTTTGACCGAGAGCTCCTTGGACTTTATTTGGCCGTGCGGCACTTCCGTTTCATGCTGGAAGGCCGTGAATTTACGGCGTTTGTCGACCACAAGCCGCTCACCTTCGCCATGTCAAAAGTGGCGGAGCCTTGGTCGGCACGTCAGCAGCGGCAGCTTTCCTACATATCAGAGTTCACTACGGACATTAAGCACGTGGCTGGCAAGTCGAACCTGGTTGCTGATTGCCTCTCCAGAGTCGTCATCGGTGCCGTCCAGTTGGGCCTGGACTATACTCGCATGGCGGCGGACCAGGTCACAGATCCCGGCGTCCAGGTTCTGAAGGTGGAGGGCGCGGGGCTGCGCTTGCAGGACGTAGTGTTCGGCGACGCGGGCATTACCCTCCTGTGTGACGTTTCCACGGGCCTGGCGCGGCCTGTCGTCCCTGCCAGCTGGAGGCGCTCTGTGTTCGAAGCGGTGCACGGCCTATCACACCCCGGCGTTAAACCTTCGGTGCGCTTGGTGGCCGCGAAGTTCGTCTGGCATGGGCTGAAAAAGGATGTGAGGACTTGGGCCAGGGAGTGCGTGGCTTGTCAACGCGCTAAGGTGCACCGCCACACGAAGGCCCCGTTGGAGCGTTTCCTGGTGCCTGAGAGGAGGTTTGATCATGTCAACATTGACCTGGTTGGTCCGTTGCCTTCCTCTCAGGGGTTTTCCTACCTCCTCACCATGGTGGACAGAACGACCCGTTGGCCGGAGGCAGTTCCGCTCGTTTCGACATCAGCCGCAGACGTTGCCCGGGCCTTCATTGCAACGTGGGTTTGTCGTTTTGGCACCCCGTCAGACATTTCCTCAGACAGGGGCTCTCAGTTCACGTCCGAGCTCTGGAACACTGTGGCAGGCGGTTTGGGGGTCAAGCTGCACAGGACTACCGCTTACCACCCTCAGGCTAACGGCCTCTGCGAGCGCTTTCATCGCTCCATGAAGGCGTCCCTCAAGGCGTCCCTCAAGGCGTCCCTCAAGGCCGGCCTTACGGACGGTAACTGGGTCGACAAGCTGCCCTGGGTGATGCTGGGCCTGAGGACCGCACCTAAGGAAGATCTGCAGTGTTCTACAGCGGAGATGGTCTACGGTCAGCCGCTGAGAGTTCCGGGGGATTTCCTCCCAAATGCATCAGCTCCCTGGTCTGCCAAGGCCCAGCGAGTTTTTCTGCGTGACGCGGCGGAGGCTTTCGCTCCAGTCCCGACTACTCAGCACGGTGCGCCAGGGTCTCAAGTTCCCGCGGAGCTACGCTCAGCTGGGCACGTCTTCATCCGTCACGACGCACACAGAGGCCCCCTGCAGCCCCCTTACGACGGACCTTTCCGGGTTTTGGAATACGGTGAAAAACACCTGGTGGTCGACATGGGCGGTAAGGCTGAGCACGTCTCGGTTGACCGGGTGAAGGCTGCTCACTTGAACGTGGACCGGCCGGTGGTGCTGGCTCGGCCGCCGAGACGGGGCCGACCCCCGGCTCCGGTTTCGCAACATGTTCTCTATGGCACGTCTCTACTGGGAGTTTTAAAAGACGTTTTCGTATTTCCCATAATAAGAAGTTGCCAGTATTAAACTGTGTACATCCCTGGAGGTTTAGGGGACAGGAAACACTCACATTTAAAACATATAATTAATAAATGGGTGAAAATTGCTTGTGCCCATAATGGGCAGCATTAATATATATACCCACATGCCAGCTAAGGTCAGAAGAGCTTTATTTAACAGCTGGTCTTATGTGTGTGACCCCTGTGATAACATTACATTACATTAATTGATGAGCCTGAAACATGCACTTGTCAAGATTCAGAGGCACATTTTGCAAATATGGCAGTAGCCATCGATCAGCTTAAGATAAGATACTTTATTGATCCCAAGTTGGAACATTTGCGTTACATCAGCATGTGTAACAGTTAAATATGCAGTTGTGTTTATTTGAAAATCATTTAGTATAATCACACAAATTCTGTGTTTTATATTCAACAATTCTGTGTTCTTTATTTATTGATTGTTCAATACCTGACAAGGCCGGAGATGAAATATCTACATACATCTTATAAGAGCATAATACATTATGTATAATATCAGTTATAGTGCTTCAACATAGTTAACATTGCTGGAGGTATGCACACATATTGATAGATGTCTTGTAATGCACTATTGAGGAACCTGCAACCCAAGTTTTTCATTCAGTGCAGAACTACACCACAGTTGTGTAGGCCTATATGATATGTCAATAAACCTTAGAAAATCTTGAAATCTTGAAAGGGATGTGCAAAATAGTCATTACATACAGTCTTTAATTAACTATTAGTAGAGAATAACGAGTAATAAATATACTTTATAGGGATCGTATTAATATCTAATAATAAAAATATTGAAATTCAATAACATGCTTTAACCACCAGGTGTCCCTTTATATCAGCTGTGCACCTTTATGGTGTAAATACAGCCTATCTACCAATTGGATCAAATATAAAAGTGAGCCGAATTAGTGTTGAGACTGCAAGGAGACGTATTGTGTGAAAAGAAATGTAAGATGTTGTTTAATGGCTGATATATTTATGATCCACGTCACGTTTCCAGTTCCTCATGTTTGTCTTCTCATCAGGGCTCTATAAATACAGAACTAAGGCAGATATGTAATATGTAATGCAGCCGAACCGTGTATTACAATGCCGGTATGTGATGACTTTCAAAGAGAAAAGCAAGCACACTCGGAATAAGGTATTATTATTATTTTGGTCTGTTTCCGGTATTTGTTAATGACGATGTGCTCTGAGATGTGAGACTGGAATTGCACAGGGGGGAAATAACGTAGGCTATCTTTAGATGCGGATTTTGTTAAACTAATATGTTTAGGCTGTGGACCAACACTATACATTGACGGGGAAGGGGGTAGCAATAAAGATAACACCATTAAACAGTTACACAACATAACAGAAATAATATCGATAGCAGCGTCCCTAGCAACCACCTTGGTAACAATGAAAACGTCGCGATTTCCTGAAGTAATCTTCGCAATAACTAGCAAACTAAAGATCATGTACATCCACTGCACACATAATCTGAAATAACAACTCATATTTCTCGCATCAAATGACATCAAAACGCATTTTAATGGCCAAACTAACTTTAAAATAGGCATTTTCCACCCAGAATAAAACGAAGTTCGGCCATGTTTTCTTTTTCTGCAGGGAGAAATTTGAAGATCACGTGACATAGACGCCAGCCATCGGAATGAATGGTGAAAAAAACGGGGTTTGTCAAACAGAGCACATGGTGTAGGCCAAACGATAGCTGGGGATTCTGGGTAGTGTAGTGTCTTCTGCCATCCTTTACTCAGAAAACATATTTGTTTCTCCGAATCGAAGGGGAAAAATACAAAAGCATTGCACACAATTTAAACCAATCAATGTTGTGTAATTAACAAGGATAATCTGGTGTTTTTTAGTCGATGAGTAGTGCAGATATCACTGTAAAATCAATCGACAGTAAGAGGAATACTTACTTCCGGGTGTAAAATTCTCCGTTATCCAATGGGAATGGACGCTCACATTGCCTTTAAGGGCAGCCGGCATAAACGAATGCCGTGCTTCCATGAGCGTCAAATCCCGACGCAGATGGGAATACATTGCAATCAGTTGAAAGCTATTTGCGTCCCTTTATGACGCTGAAGGAGCCTAGGATAGTCACAATTGGACACCACGGACACTGACCAAACGTCGCTATTGGACGCTTAGGGAGTGAGAGTGTGTTGCTATATTTAATGGATAATAAAGAGTGGAACTCCGTTCTGAATACACCGCCTCCGACTCCCTTTTCCTGGCGCTACAATATTTATTATAAATATATAGCCTACAATTTCAGTATCAAACAGAGCACTCTCATAATAACGTAACACTATCAGAGACTGGATATACCCCCCCCCCCCTCTCTGGTCGCTACAATGAGGAAAATAAATTACGGGCCAAAAGTTGTATTTACAAGTAGCCTATTAAAAGTAAGCAGAGGACACCAAACCAACTGAGACCTGTCTGTCCGCTGCATACGTACACGCTGTACCACACACACCTACACTTAATTACTGCGGTCAAGCCAGCCTCCACTTGGGAAAACACAGTCAAGCCAGCCCGCACGTGATATTGGGGTGCGCGAATATTAGAAGCATTACGGTAAAATCCCAGCACTTACTCGGTCAATAACAAAAGCACCTATAAAAACAAACCAAACATATTAAATTAAGAAATATGTACTATATAATGTGATCAATAATTAATTATTTAAAACAAACTACGTATAACTACCACGAGTAAATGTAAAATGTAAGGAGTTTCAAAATAAAAGTCCTTTGAAATCTCATATTGAAATCTCATATATGAGCTATCAGCCCCGTGTTTAGATAAGAATACAACGAAATATCTCCCTGATGCAAGACTCATCTCACTGCAGGGTGATCGAAGGACACCCCATCTACTCACCCAGAAAAAATCAGGACATTCTGATGTGGAGTTTCAAAATAAAAGACCTTTGAAATCCCATATATGAGCTATCAGCCCTGTGTTTAGATAAGAATACAACGAAATCTCTCCCTGATGCAAGACTCATCTCACTGCAGGGTGATAGAAGGACAGCCCATCTACTCACCCAGAAAAAAACAGGACATTCTCATATATAGTTTCAAAATAAAATGGTAAGGTAGGACCCAAACACAGTGTTAAAACAAGGGAGGCAGATATTGAGGACAAAAAAACAAAAAGGAGCAGGCGAGGTAAAAGTGAAATCAAATTTTAGACAGAAATGCACTATTATAGTCCTTATAGTTTACTTGTGGTATTTGCTAAAGTGTATATTCTGATTTATTAGTTTTGAATATTATTATTTTGTAATGGATGGTTTTCAAGGTGTACAATTTATGTTACATTTTTCTCGATTGCTAACACACATCTTTTTTTAAATTGCTTACTTTCTCAGAACACTAAACACAATTCACAAAACCACACACCTAAAGTGCAAAACACCTAATTTCTCCTGTGAAGAACTGCACTCAAAACTACTTAAACACTTACCAAATGCAAACTTTAGCACCACATATTCATTCACACTTCATTCATAATACTAGATTGTTTGACCACATATTTTATGGGCTATGCTCTGTACATAGAGGAATGTCCTGATTTTTTCTGGGTGAGTAGATGGGCTGTCCTTCTATCACCCTGCAGTGAGATGAGTCTTGCATCAGGGAGAGATTTCGTTTTATTCTTATCTAAACACAGGGCTGATAGCTCATATATGGGATTTCAAAGGTCTTTTATTTTGAAACTCCACATCAGAATGTCCTGATTTTTTCTGGGTGAGTAGATGGGCTGTCCTTCTATCACCCTGTAGTGAGATGAGTCTTGCATCAGGGAGAGATTTCGTTTTATTCTTATCTAAACACAGGGCTGATAGCTCATATATGGGATTTCAAAGGTCTTTTATTTTGAAACTCCACATCAGAATGTCCTGATTTGTTCTGGGTGAGTAGATGGGCTGTCCTTCTATCACCCTGCAGTGAGATGAGTCTTGCATCAGGGAGAGATTTCGTTTTATTCTTATCTAAACACAGGGCTGATAGCTCATATATGGGATTTCAAAGGTCTTTTATTTTGAAACTCCACATCAGAATGTCCTGATTTTTTCTGGGTGAGTAGATGGGGTGTCCTTATATCACCCTGCAGTGAGATGAGTCTTGCATCAGGGAGAGATTTTGTTTTATTCTTATCTAAACACAGGGCTGATAGCTCATATATGAGATTTCAATATGAGATTTCAAAGGACTTTTATTTTGAAACTCCTTACATTTTACATTTACTCGTGGTAGTTATACGTAGTTTGTTTTAAATAATTATTGATCACATTATATAGTACATATTTCTTAATTTAATATGTTTGGTTTGTTTTTATAGGTGCTTTTGTTATTGACCGAATAAGCGCTGGGATTTTACCGTAATGCTTCTATTATTCGCGTACCCCAATATCACGTGCGGGCTGGCTTGACTGTGTTTTCCCAAGTGGAGGCTGGCTTGACCGCAGTACATAATCAGGCTACAGCCGTTGTGTATTTTATTATGTGAAGCACTGAATGGTTAGAAAAATATCGACTCTTTGTTTGTAGATATCTACTAAACTAAAGCAAATAAAGAGAGTAGGCCTGTTATACTGAGTGATATATATTATACACACTGTTCTGCTTTCTTCACGGACAGCTGTTCTCTCTGTAAACATCGCGTCGCGATGAGAGCAGTTAATAAAATAATATCCAGGGGATGCATGCAGAGCTGTCATTGGCTGAGATAAGTCCGGCCGTGCGTCACGACTCTTTGAAACATCTCTGTTCCCGGAAATGCATCCGCGAAGGAGCCGTGGAGGACCCATCAGTGTATCCTCGGTTATAGCTCCTCCAGAGAGCCTCCTCGATGCTCGATGCTCGATCCTCGACGTGCATTTAGAGAAATGAGATATCCTTCAACATGGCGTGCTAAAATTAATTTCCGGGTCACTACCGGAGGACCGAGGAGTCGAGGAGCGGGATTTGATGAAATGAGAAAGGGCCATAGACAAGTCTAATTTGTTTGTTCCCTTCATTGACAGATTTCCATCACACCATGCAAAAAAATTCCTGCCTTTAAAAGTATACTTTTAGCGTGTTATTATTATCAGACAAATTACCGTAGAGTTTTCAAAGTAGAATTCTACTTAAACATCCCCTGTAAGCGGCAGGGGACAATTTCTTTTACCAGCATCCCTAGAAGAGAAAAATGGTTGGAACTTCAGTCACGCATGCGTGTTAGTAATAGTAACATTTACACTGAGGCATTAATGTGTAACTTACATGTTGTTGTTGCAGTAAGATGGTTGTCATTCTTATTAGCTTTTTATGTTTAAAATCTTAATGTGTAAAGTAACCTGGCTGTGACTATGACAGATGTCAGATAAAGTGTAGCATTATAAAGATGAGGATAATGACAAATTGAAAACATTGAATCCCTCACTGATAAACATCTCCCGGAAAAAGCTCTCATTAACTCCAGGTCAATAATGGAAGTTAAGTCCCGAAACCTTAGGAAAGAGAAATTCCGAAGTTTGAGTGCTATTTCTTTACACTTTAAATCTGTTAATGGAATTGCAACTCTTCGAGGGGCCAGTGTCCCCTGATTTATGGGTTTCAATCAAAGACTTATTTAGCCAACCTGAGACACCCCACACTCTAATCTCATGAAACAGAACATAGAACTAGCGTACAATATTACAATTCTGGTCTTCACAGAATATTTTTATTTTCTTAGCAACAAAGCAGCTTCCTCCAGGCTTGTGAGTGAAAGATGACACAGCAGCGTGTCTCTGAGTCTGTCATTATGGTAATGTGAATGTGCTCTCACTGACCCCTGCATATGTTCCCTTAGAGCCAGCAGGCGCCTAATTGTCTGTGTACGTCGACTCCGACTCTCACAGCACTGATTCCTGTAGAGAAAGACGAGTCTGCATTCTTCCCCACATATTTTTCCTTCACAATACATTCTTTGTCATGCAACCTCTATTATTATCACTAGCCCGAGCTCATGCAAACACAAGATGTTCTACTTTTACAATGCTCTTTATCAACATGAACGTATCCAACACGTTTTTTTTACATCAATATCGAGAAATGTGTATTCAAGTTTCAGATGTAAACAACCCATAGTTTTGCATAAAATTCATATAGAAAAAAATAACAAGCTCCTGTATGACCTCAGTTTCCACAACATTAGATGATGCAAATGGTGCAGTGTTGATTCAGTATGGCCACCTGACATTTTTCTGCTGACTTTACACAAACAGGTTGCACCTTAAATAAAACATACATATATCAATACTGATGACACCAAGAAATACCACATACCATATCCCACAAGTCCTCCTGTACTCACAAAACAAAACATTTCCACATGGTTTGCGCTAAGCAGCTTCCGTTGATCTCTGAACGGGTTTGGCTCAGTCCACAAATGTGCACTGCAGGGTGCCAGCAGAAATGCATGCCAGGAAATTATGAAAGCATTATTTATTTAGAGAGTTTGAACAATACAGATCAAGACAATGAGCTGTACTGAATTAATTGCTTCTTGTTTAATTATTACTGCATATGACTGGCAGAACAGTGAAATAATCAAACAATGTGATTGAGTTGGATCTCGAAGGTGTTGCTCATGTGAACAGCATGATATGCTTCACTTTCAAAGGTAACTGATAAAAAAGCCTTACACACAGGTATGTCTTAGATATCCTCACATTAACTAATTTCTGCAGTTATGCAAATACCCCCATTAATATGCTTCTGATGAATAAAGCTTTGCGCAAGAGTGAGCTCAATGATATCCTCAGAAGAACAAGTGGTCCTTGTGTTTTCATATAATAGAGAATAGGGGTGGGGAGGGGGGCATTGCATAATGTTTTCTTTGGCCATTATTTTTTGGAAAAGACTCATATTAACAGCAATACATTCATCTGATTTTCACAGATTTTTTTCTGCCTGCCCATCTGTCGTAAAGTAAAACGTACACATCTATATGGTGTACAATATGTAGAGATCTTAAGTGGTGTGTAAGAAATAAGCACCCAAAGTGCAATCTGTAGATTAAATCGCATTTAGCTGGACTTGTTTTGTTCTGTCCATTTCTTTTCATTCACGGTAAACCTTCTTCAGGGTATCGAATACAAGGAGGCTAATGTTGGGCATGTCAAGAGTAAACAGCTCTCAGAATCAGAAGCTTATTTTCTTTTTAAAAAGGGGAACCATGGGAACAGCACACGGTTATCGATATATTCACACACACATGTAGCTTATGTGTTTGTTTGTGTTCGTCAGTGGAGCTGCATATGCATTTCCCCAGATGGGTCACAGAATTAAAAAAATGCACAGGATGTGAATCTCATTAAATCAGTTTACACATGCGGTGATTGACAAATGAGCTGCTCTCAAACAAGTACAGTGTTCAGCAGGGAAACTGTTGTTCTCTCATCCATGACCATAACAAATACAGAGAGGATGAACAAAATCACCGCTGCTAATAAATCAAAAATGCATTATCTTTTTAGTAAGATTTTCCAATTATTTCCGAATGTGTCAGCGTGTTTTTAAGGACATCTCTTTGTGTCTTGAGGTTCTCAGCTTTTCTGAGAAACTGTTAAATTATAAACATATGCTTTTCGTTAAGTCGCATATGCTCCTGCCTGTAATGTCAGGAGGACACAGGTCAAGAGGTCCTCTGCCTTCCTGTGGGTGAGAAGTTTGGCACATGTGAGTTTGTAATACAAACGGGTCTTTGTTCCAATGTCTGGTAATGATTAAGGTAGGAAATAGGCCATAAGGTGAACCCTGTTATTGTTTCATCCCGCTCCACAGAAGTGGAACTACATAATCTTTAGTTCATAAAAAATAACGAGTCATGCTTATCCACCAAAAAAAAGTTTGTCGCTAAAATTCCTGTCAATTCTTCTAGGCACGTAATTATTGGCTGAACTAGTCCCTTCAAAGCGTAATAATATCTTTGTCAAAAGTAGTGCCACGGTCCGTCACGTGATCGTGCTACACCAATTGGGTAGCTGCATATACCGGTATCAACAAACAGATTTGGAAAAAATGGCGACCGCCATGGTTTCATCGAGTAGCGGGGACGAGGAAAACGCACCAGAAAGTCTCAAAAAGTCAAAATTATCAACACACAAACATTGTTACATGCATATTACGTCTGTGAAGTACGAAAAGGTTGATTATTTTACCAATACAAGATGGAATACGTACAGGACAAGCTTACAACGGTGGCTCGGCTTGAAGGGAGACTCTCGGAACGTGGTGGCTGAAAACCACAAGCACTGTCTTGATTTCGAGTTCGAAGATATTCCTGAGGACGCTGGCTTCCACCACACATGCTACAGAAGGTTTACCGACAACAAGGCCATGACGAAGGTGGAAAGACGGCTCGCACGTGAGGGAGATCAAGACGTTAGGGAGGACCTCGAGGTCGAGCCCATCCCATCGACGTCTAGCAGCACGTACCGAAGCCAAACAGAGAAGCTACGATCAAGGTCAGGCCTGCCAATCGCAGGCTCTGGCCCCGTCCTTCCTGCCCTGTGCATTATATGCAAGATGAAGGAGAAAATGATCATCAAAGCAGGCAAGCGACAAAGGGATCAACTGTGTAAGACTGAAACATTATCAGCAGGTAAGCAAAAATCTAAAATGCAAACCCCCTCCCCCACCCACCCACCCACCAACACACACACACACACACACACACACACACACACACACACACACACACACACACACACACACACACACACACACACACACACACACACACACACACACACACACACACACACACACACACGTACACATATACACACACACACACACACACACACACACACACACACACACACACACACACACACACACACACACACACACACACTACACACATTCTCTGTGGTTGAATAACTGAAAGGTACAATTATGTGTGAGAGATACGTCAACAAACTCATTGAGTTGTCCTTTTTTTCCGTTTAGGAAAATTGCAGAAAGCTGCTGAGAAGAAAGATGTCCAAAGCGTTCTTTTACATATAAAAGACAAAGACTGTGTGGCTCTGGAGGTGCGGTACCACAAAAGCTGTTACAGTCAGTACACCAAGTTTTTGCTGAGACCTGACAAACCAGAGACAGAACAGTAAGTTATTTCTCCTTGGATTGCTTTACCTTAGGTTATTTGCACTACCACCAGACTGAAGTCCAGGTGTGTGTCGGCGATGGCTATATATATATACACACACATACTTAACATTATATAAGTAAACATCCAATTTCCTTCTGTTATATGTGCACACAATCACAACACTTATTCATTTATCCATTTATTTACTTCTCATTCATGTGTTGTAGGGATGAGCCAATGTTTGATGCCAGTTACAAGCTGTTCTGTGATAGGATCATCCGCCAGAGGCTGCTTGTCAACAATGAGGTGCTTAGAATGGGCCAGCTGAGGAAGGCCTTCATTGACATGGTGAAAGCAAACAAAGGTGTTGATGCTTCAAACTACAGGTAACTGCAATGTAATACAAGTCTTATTATTTATCATGTGCAAGGCCAGCTTTAAACAAAATGTGTATGACAGGCCTGTTTGGAGAAACAGTTTTTAAGTCTTGCTGTTTGCACAGACATGTGCAACTTCCTCAACAACTTCCTCAACTACTCAACTTCCTCTTGACTGCCTTTTTTTTGTTTATTTTATTTGACTATATTTACTTATTTGCCTGTCCTTGTTTGTCTACCCTCCCTCTTATTGTAAAGCATCTTTGAGTTGTGAAAAGCGCTATATAAATAACATTTATTATTATTATTATTATTATTATTATTATTATTATTATTATTATTATTATTATTATTATTATCATGTACCAGTTGGCAACATGGAGAACAGCTGATGTGTAGTGTGTAGTGTTGTTTGTGATGATGTGGGCCTTTATTTGGCTTCTTTGGTGTTAAATGTGCTGTATGGCAGATAGGTTCTAGTCTGTAATGTCTTGTATCACCTCCACCACTCTCTGCTTTTGATGGTACTCCTGTGACTCGTAATTGTCACTGTTGTGTTACAGACAGGATCTGTTGAAGAAGAGGCTGGCTCAAGATTTCCCTCAGCTAGCGTTTCACATGCCCACCAAGCGCAATGTCTGCGAACTGGTTTGTGCTGAGACTCTGTCAAAGGATGCACTCGTGGACATGCTACCAGATCCACTAACTACTAACTACTAACTTTAACTTGGAGCAATCAACATTTGCACTTCTTTGCCGGTATGTATGTCACCTATATGATCAGCCAGCAGCCGAAAATGTAAATGATGCTAGGTACAAGGCTTTCTGTATGGCATAATCGGCCTTGCCAGAATTAAGCATTCCCCCTACTCCTGATGCCTTCCATCAGCACTGCAAAAGGGCAAATTACCAGGCAGCAATAATGAGGTCCTGTCTCAAAAGAGAAATAAATGCTCCATCACCTGCTGGATATGGTTGGGAAATAGAGTGTTATGTTTTGCATGGGGCTTTTGTTGTTTTTGTGTTTAACTTGTTGTATGCTCCATTTACCCCTCACTACTCTGTCTTTCTGTCTCTGCAGGGCTGGTGTGTGACAGGGGGGCGTGGCTGGTTACTCCTGGCTGCAGATGAGGCACACCTGTCCCCACTCACTTGATTACCTGCTCTTTAAGAGCCTGGCCCTCACCTCACTTCTCTGCCAGAATATTTTTCATGCTGTCCCGCGGTCCGGAGTGCCTTGCTGCAGCCTGGAGTCTGTTGTAGTTAGTTAAGGAGTTCTTTTTGAGTTTTGGTCGGAAACGTTTTTCCGCAGCTTTGTTTTTGGTTACTACGGCCAGCCAAGCTCCCTGTCGTCAGTACCTGCCTTGGATTACCTTGTTTATTAAACTTTTTGAAACTTTATTTTTTGTCAGTCTCTGCTTTGGGGTCCCAGTAGTATCTAAACGTCACAGAATACTCTGGCCAATATGGACCCCGCAGAGAATGAGAGACTCAGGGAAGCGCTTGCTGCTCAAGGGGTAATTATAGGGCAACATGACAGCGCTCTGCAGAGAGTTATGGAAGCGATTCGGGATTTAACCGCCGGTGTGACCAACATCGGAGGCCGTATGGAACAGGTTGCAGCACATCTCTCCACACTCCCGCCGACTGCCGATGCTCAAGCTACAGACCCTGCTCCTCCACCTCAAGCTGATCCAGAACGACAGCCCTGCAATCCTCGTGAGCCCTTTATCCCCACACCCGTCAGGTATTCAGGAGATTTAGGGTCTTGTAGTCAGTTCTTACACCAGTGTAGTCTTGTGTTTGAGCAACAGCCTTTCACTTATTCCACTGATAGAACTAGGGTTGCTTTCATCATGAGCCTACTGAGTGATAAAGCAGCAGCATGGGCCCTTGCCATATCTAACAGCAACTCGCCTATTAGTCAGTCTCTGTCGTCTTTTACTGCAGAGATGCGTAGAGTGTTTGATCATCCAGTGAGGGGGAAGGAGGCTGGTAAAAGACTCCTTTCACTCCACCAGGGTTCAGGCTCTGTTGCTGATTTTGCTATTGATTTCCCGCATTCTTGCAGCTGAGAGCGGTTGGGGAGACATGGCTTTGCTGGGAATTTTTTATAAGGGGCTTAATGATGAGTTAAAGGATGAACTAGCTGTTAGGGATGAAACCTCCTCCTTAGAGGAGTTGATTTCTCTAGCGATACGACTAGATAACCGCCTCCGCGAGAGGCATAGGGAGAGATCAGGAAAACATAGCTCCACCTCCTTTCCCCCTCCGTCCAAGTTTCCTAGTCGGCCGGCATTCTCTGGACCTTCTCGCCATCCTCCTGACTCCGGGCCTCCCAGACCTTCTCCAGATACCCAGGTCTCTCCCTTCTTTATGGAGGAGCCCATGCAGCTGGGAAGGATGACGCTTACTCCATCAGAACGTCAACGCCGGCTTCGTCAGAGACTCTGCTTCTACTGTGGCCAGGCTGGTCACGTCAGCGCCGGTTGTCCCTCTCTGCCAAAAGACATGGCTCATCAGCGACAGGGGGAGCACTGATGAGCCACACTTCTATCAACTCAGCCTCCTCCAACCGCATCCCAGTCAAAGGTACTATTTCCTGGTCTCAGAACTCTGTTCCGCTGCAGGTCTTAATTGATTCTGGTGCGGATGACAATTTCATTGACTCTGACTTTGTGATGCAGTCTAAACTTCCTTTTGAGCCTCTTCCAGAACCTAAGAATGTGTTTGCCTTAGATGGGAGACTCCTAGCCCAAGTTACTCACCGTACTGCTCCAGTTTCCCTCAAGATCTCTGGCAACCATCACGAGATAATCTCCCTGTACCTTATCCCCTCACCCATGTCGCCACTCGTTTTAGGTTTTCCGTGGTTGAAGCTCCATAACCCCCACATAGATTGGGCCAACTCGTCTATCATTAACTGGAGTTTATTCTGTCACTCTCATTGCTTACACTCTGCTGTACCCCCCCACAGTTACTAGAGCACCAGACCCCCCTCAAACCCATTGATCTCACCTCTGTACCCCCTGAATATCACAGTGTCAAGGAGGTTTTCAGCAAGGACCACGCCCTATCCTTGCCGCCTCACCGGCCCTACGACTGTGCCATAGATTTGCTCCCTGGCACCCCCTTTCCGTCAAGTAAACTGTACAATATCTCTAGGCCAGAGAAGGAGGCCATGGAGAGTTACATCTCTGACTCACTCGCTGCTGGGCTTATTCGCCCCTCTTCATCGCCTATGGGCGCAGGTTTCTTTTTTGTGGACAAGAAGGATAAGACCCTACGCCCTTGCATAGACTACAGAGGGCTTAATGAGATCACAGTCAAGAACAAGTACCCCCTTCCACTCATAGACTCAGCCTTTGTTCCCCTTCATGAAGCCACCATCTTCACTAAGTTGGATCTTCGCAATGCGTACCACTTGGTGAGAATAAGGGAGGGGGATGAGTGGAAGACTGCATTCAATACTCCCAGGGGACATTTTGAGTACTTAGTAATGCCTTTTGGGTTAACGAACGCACCTGGGGTTTTTCAAGCTATGATTAATGATGTATTGCGTGACATGTTAAACAGGTTTGTTTTTGTGTACCTTGATGACATCCTAATCTTCTCTCGCACTCTTCAGGAGCATGTCCAGCATGTTAGGCTGGTACTGCAGAGACTTCTTGATAACAGACTGTACGTTAAGGCTGAGAAGTGCGAGTTTCATGCCTCTTCTGTGAGTTTCCTGGGTTTTATCGTCGACAAGGGACAATTAAGGACTGACCCCGCCAAGGTCCAAGCAGTAACCGAGTGGCCCACTCCCTCTAACAGGAAGCAGTTGCAAAGGTTTCTGGGCTTTGCCAACTTTTATAGAAGGTTTATTCGGGACTATAGTAGGGTAGCAGTACCTCTGACTAAACTCACCTCTGTCAAGTTGCCTTTTGAGTGGTCTCCTGCAGCTGAGGCAGCTTTTGTAAAACTGAAATGTCTGTTTGCCACTGCTCCTGTGCTCTCTCATTCTGATCCAGGGGTCCAGTTTGTGGTGGAGGTGGATGCCTCTGATTCTGGAGTGGGGGCAGTTTTATCCCAGCGTTCCCCCGCAGACCAGAAGCTCCACCCTTGTGCGTTCTTCTCTCGTCGGCTGACCCCTGCTGAGAGGAATTACGACGTTGGTAATCGGGAGTTGCTGGCAGTGGTTCTGGCCCTTCAAGAATGGAGGCACTGGCTGGAGGGAGCCAACCATCCTTTTATAGTATGGACGGACCATAAGAATTTGTCTTACCTTCGCTCTGCACGCAGGCTCAACTCACGCCAGGCTCGGTGGGCTCTCTTCCTGGGACGGTTCAACTTCACCTTGACCTACCGGCCTGGCTCCAGGAATGTGAAGGCCGACGCCTTGTCCCGGCAGTTAGCTTCCCCAGTGGAGGACTCAAGGGATGCAACCATTCTGCCATCTTCCTGTGTCGTGGGAGCAGCTAGATGGGAGATTGAAAGGGTGGTCCAGGAGGCCCAGGAGGACCATCCAGTGGCTCAGGATTGTCCACCAGACCGGCTGTTCGTTTCCCCCGATGTTAGATCTCCAGTTCTCCAGTGGGGCCACACGTCCAAGGTTGCCTGCCATGCAGGTTTTCATCGGACCCTGGCTCTAATTCGACAACGCTTCTGGTGGCCCACTATGTCCGCAGACACGAAGGAGTATGTCTCAGCTTGTTCCGTCTGTGCCCGCAGCAAGGCCTCACATCAGGCCCCCCGCTGGCCTTCTTCGCCCACTTCCCATTCCCCACCGGCCCTGGTCCCACATTGCGGTGGATTTTGTGACTGGTCTCCCACCATCAGACGGGAACGACACTATTCTGACCATCGTTGACCGTTTCTCTAAGGCTGTGCACTTTGTCCCCCTGCCTAAACTACCTTCTGCCCTCGAGACTGCCACTCTTCTCACCCAGCATGTTTTTAGGCTGCATGGTATCCCTCAGGATATTGTTTCAGACAGGGGTCCGCAGTTTTCCTCCCAAGTTTGGAAGGCCTTTTGTTGGGCATTGGGGGCGTCGGCCAGTTTGTCCTCTGGATACCATCCCCAAACCAATGGCCAGACGGAGCGGGCAAATCAGGACCTGGGAACGGCTCTTCGTTGTGTTGCCTCTCGAAACCCAGCCTCATGGTCTCTTCATCTGCCATGGGTTGAGTACGCCCACAACTCCCTGGTGTGCTCTGCCACAGGTATGTCACCCTTTATGGCTTCCAACGGCTTCCAACCTCCCCTTTTCCCGGTTCAAGAGAGAGAGGTGGCAGTTCCCTCAGTACAGGGGCATCTTCGGCGAGCCCCCAGAGTCTGGCGTGAAGCCCGGGCAGCTCTTACCCGCACCTCCGCCCGGAACCAGAGGATGGCGGATCGTCATCGACGACCAGCTCCGGATTACCAACCGGGCCAGAAGGTTTGGCTTTCCTCCCGTGACATCCCTCTTCAAACAGATTCTCGGAAACTCACTCCCAGGTACATTGGACCTTATGAGATTGAACAGGTCATCAATCCTAGCGTGGTTAGGCTTAAGTTGCCTCTTGCCTTGAAGGTGCACCCCACTTTTCATGTGTCACTCCTTAAGAGAGTTTCCTGCAGCCCTCTTTGCCCTCCAACCAAACCCCCTCCACCCCCCCGGCTCATCGACAACCACCCGGCCTTCACTGTACGGAGGTTGCTGAAGGTTCGAAGGTGGGGCCGTGGATACCAGTATTTAGTGGATTGGGTGGGGTATGGGCCAGAGGAGCGACAATGGGTTTCTCGCTCGCTGATTTTGGACCCAAAACTCTTGAGAGACTTTTATGTCCGTTTCCCGGATAGTCCTGGTAGGCCGCCAGGAGGCGTCCTTTGAGGGGGGGGTACTGTTATGTTTTGCATGGGGCTTTTGTTGTTTTTGTGTTTAACTTGTTGTATGCTCCATTTACCCCTCACTACTCTGTCTTTCTGTCTCTGCAGGGCTGGTGTGTGACAGGGGGGCGTGGCTGGTTACTCCTGGCTGCAGATGAGGCACACCTGTCCCCACTCACTTGATTACCTGCTCTTTAAGAGCCTGACCCTCACCTCACTTCTCTGCCAGAGTATTTTCATGCTGTCCCGCGGTCCGGAGTGCCTTTCTGCAGCCTGGAGTCTGTTGTAGTTAGTTAAGGAGTTCTTTTTGAGTTTTGGTCGGAAAACGTTTTTCCGCAGCTTTGTTTTTGGTTACTACGGCCAGCCAAGCTCCCTGTCGTCAGTACCTGCCTTGGATTACCTTGTTTATTAAACTTTTGAAACTTTATTTTTTGTCAGTCTCTGCTTTGGGGTCCCAGTAGTATCTAAACGTCACATAGAGGATGGGAACTTACACGTCACCTGGATGACAAGAAATCCTGCCCCTGACAGTGTGTTGAATGTGATGCACTGCAGCTGCAAAGAGTCTGCCTGTGAGAAAGCAGATGTTCATGCTTCTCTTTCGTTGCTCAAATTATGCAAATAAAAAAGAAACAGAGGAAGAGAACGATGACTGCCCTGACACTGACAGTGAGGAATAGGAGTGTCCTTATTCTGTTTTGTACTGTTTTCTATGTCATACCTTTTATATTTGTAATAAATCTCGTTTTTATGGTTCATCAGTGTTGTTTTCATTTGTGGAGGGATGAATGAGTAAATAAATGAATCAATGGACATTGGTATAAGTATTGCATTGTATTGATCTAAATTACTTAACGTAACAAGTTAACCTTCTTCTTGGACGCAGCTATGTATGAAATCAAGTCATGTTTATTTTAAGAATGCATTTAACGTGTACAGGGTAACAATAACAACAGACAGACAGACAACAATTCCTCAGTCTAATGGAATAATCCACGAGCTCAGCCAATGAACCTAGCGATGCGAACATGGTAGTCCAGGAATGTTGTTGTAGCTGGAGTTGGCTGATAAACGCTGCTAGCCAATGTTGATTCGATGGTCAACTCTGCTCCCAGATAGTAAAACCTCTCACAACTACCGCGTATATAACGCAAATACCTCGGACTTAGTGATGTATTAAGACATGACAAAACATGACATAAAACAAGCATACAGCACTGTTTAGAATCCAATTGGTCTGGTTTAGCGTAACGATGTAGGCGGCCATCTTTCACTTCTGTTGACAATATGCAGCTACCCAATTGGTGTAGCAAGATCACGTGACGAACCGTGGCACTACTTTTGACCAAGATATTATTACGCTTTGAAGGGACTAGTTCAGCCAATAATTACGTGCCTAGAAGAATTGACAGGAATTTTAGCGACAAACTTATTTTTGGTGGATAAGCATGACTCGTTCTTTTTTATGAACTAAAGATTATGTAGTTCCACTTCTGTGGAGCGGGATTTCTTTTCTAAAGGACTTTTCGAGGTTCACCTTGCGGCCTAAAAGGCGGGCTTTTTAGGTCCCTCCTTTAGGGATATACAGATCTAGGTTTCTACTTTATGTCTTCAGAGTGTTGCTTGGTGGCTCACATGAAAGTGTGATATACTTTGTGATCTCTCCGGCTGTATTCTACTCTCAATAAATATCAGTGTTTGACTAAAGCCGCTCCAGCTTCCATCCTTTCCTGAGCCTTGGCTCTGCATTGCTGCACAGAGGTTTCCATCACAGTTGGGATGACTTTAAAAGATTGTGACCGGACAGTGTTTGATTTGTTGGATAAAGTCAGAGTCCCAGCTGAGCACTGTGTGTGTGTGTGTGTGTGTGTGTGTGTGTGTGTGTGTGTGTGTGTGTGTGTGTGTGTGTGTGTGTGGTGTGTGTGTGTGTGTGTGTGTGTGTGTGTGTGTGTGTGTGTGTGTGTGTGTGTGTGTGTGTGTGTGTGTGTGTGTTTAAAGTAACGTGTTATAGCAGAAAGTGTAATACAGCGTATTTCTGATATATTCATTTTAATGTCACCTGATAGACAATGTGTGTTACTGAGTTGGGTCGAGTTGAGTTGAATTATCAATAGATGTATTCATTTTAAGTGAGCTGACTTCGAGGTTGGAGGAAGTTCAGAGAAGGCCTTAGGGCAGGGGTTCCCAAAGTTTTTCAGCATGAGACCCAAAACAGAAATGTTGTGGTCCTAAGGGACCCAAGCTCAAATAATTTCATGATTTTCCATAATATCTACAGTTATAAACAAAGAATGCAACACACCATGAATTTAAAATGAAAATATTTATTTAATTATAAAAGTGCATCGCAGCAATTCGGTTTCTCACCATAACAACCTTCCCTTTGAGCTTGCCCAGAAAATATAAGGATCAAAGCAGAAAGACGAAACATAGGAAGTGCAGTCAAGTATATACAGTACAAATCTAATTTAAATTATACAATTATCAAAAGTGCAATATTAAGTTTATCACTAGCTCAAAAACTATGCACACCATTTTAAACTATTTAAATGAACAAAGAACAAACATGTTGTAAACAGAAAGGGACAAAACACTAAGGAAGTGCAGTATACAGTACATCACAGGTGAAACCACATTTAAATGATCAGAAGTGCAACATTAAGTTTGTCACTAGAAGAAAAAAAACTATGTACACACATTCTTTAAACACTTAGATGAACAGAGCTGTTGTAAAACACAGAGACAAAGAAACTCCAACACTTGGCAACTGATTAACTTTTTTTGTGGAGGCTGACTTGATAGGATGCCCTCAGTGCCCCTCTGTTCCCTTTGAATGCCTGAAAATAACAGAGAAGATAATATCATTAACATTGCTGGGTTATTGGGTGATTTTTAACACCAGCTGGCGTACGCTGTATACCCAATGTGGACCTGGCAACCGCATTTATAGTGCATTACTGTCACGATCTGTCTCTATGGTGTCTTGTCTAGATCTATTTTTGGTTTTCTGTCTGCGTTTTGTCTTGTTTAAATCTGTCTGTGGTTCCCTGTCGTTAGTTTCCCTGGTGTGTCTAATTTACCCGATTGTGTTCACCTGGTGTCCCCGTGTTTTCTCCTCCCTCCTCACCTGTGTCTTGTGTGTATTTAAGTTCTGGTTTTTCTGTCTGTCTTTGTCGGTTCGTCTTTTGTTGGTGACTGAGTTCACCGGTGAGTGTTCTGTTTAGTCTGTATTAGTTTCATTATCCTTGAAATAAAGGTTTATCAGAGTTATCTGCATTTGGGTCCTGCTTCCTTCACTCAACCGTGACAATTACATTAGTTACTTGTTAGACGCTTTTATCCAAAGTGACTTACATACTCAATACTGTGGGGAATCCCCACAGAGGGATTTTGACAGGGTTGTTGCACAAAAGATCCAAGCGCGCACAGAAGAAATCTGAGAGCAGACATTGCACGAGCGCACAGAAACAGCCTGAGTGAGAAAAGGTTTTAAGCTGGAACACAGGAAATCTGTAAGCAGCAATATCTGAGTGCAAGCTACAGTTTGAGCAGAAGCAGAGCAGATCTAAGCGCAAGCAGGCACTATTTGAGTGCGAGGACAGGGTTTGAGGGAAAGAAATACATATTCTGAACGTGAAATCAATAAAGTATGCTCTCAAATTTAAAGACCACGCTCTTGAATAATAGGGAATAACCCCCATATGTATTCCTATGTGCATTACACTGCAGCAGTCACGTCCGTGCGGCTGATACTTTCTCTCACTTTCCTTCTCATACTGCCTGTCACTTTCCCTCTAATCTTCCTGTGGTTATTGTTTCTCTGTTTTTCTCCCGGCCGTTTTAAAAACATTTCAGGCAAGTAAAAGTTGAAACACCGCTCTGTGCCGCTGCAGAATGTAGTGGACTCGCAGGAGCGCGCAGCTGGCGGTCCGCTCCGGGGCTCAGTCTGCATTTCATCCAACTTTGAATTAACGAAACAATTTCACAACAGACCCTGACAAGCTCACAAACACACAAAACAAATTCTTAAAATGATTGACTTACTTTTCCGCCGTCAAAACACTGCTTCTTGAAAGACTCTTCTTTGCAGATGTGAAAATCCTCGATTTGTCCCGATGCAGAGGATGTTTTGTTTGGAGATGTAGCCAGGTCCAATTTATTCATTTTCAAGCTTTCGTTACTGAGCACCTCTCCACATAAAACACACTGAGGTCGCTCCTCTCCATTTCTAACAGCTGTTGTGAAGTCAACGTTTAAAAACTCCTCTTTGTATCGTCTTTTTGCCATCATGTACGATCGGGATTAATCAACAGACAATAAACAGACGGCGCGAAAACTTTCGCGGGGGACGCGTCAGAGCAACCTGATCTCACCAGAATGCGTGACTCCACCACGACTCCTTAACACCACAATGCGTGGTGGAGTCACGAACTTTGTTACATTTACGTGTCAGCACCACGCAAACAACCCCTAATTAAAGTGAATGAGGCTCCTTTGTCGTGGTGCACACACGCATTTCTACAACGTCCCGCAGTGAGCTTTTATTCTATAAAACGTTTTTTAAATCTACTTTATAGCTTGTAGTAACGGGAGGTTTTTTTTATTTATACATAATTATTTTTATTTTTCGTCAGAATGTAAAAATTACATTAGTTACGAATGTTTGTTCTCAAAAAACTGCGTTGTGTGTAATACAACTGTGATTTTTATTAAATTAGTTAGTTTTTAAGGAAGGCCAGAGCTTCAGCTGTGTCAAATAGATTGTTCCCTTTAGTTAACGTTATTTAAAAGATAATGATCATGTCCCCTCTGTATTATGAGCGTCCATTGGATAACGGAGAATTTTACACCCTGAAGTAAGTATTCTCCTTACTGTCGATTGATTTTACAGTGATATCTGCACTACTCATCGACTAAAAAACACCAGATTATCCTTGTTAATTACACAACATTGATTGGTTTGAATTGTGTACAATGCTTTTGTATTTTCCCCCTTCGATTCGGAGAAACAAATGTTTTTTCTGAGTTTTAGGATGGCCGAAGACACTACACTACTCAGAATCCTCAGCTATCGTTTGGGACTACACCATGTGCTTAGCTTGACAAACCCCGTGATCAGTCCTTAACCTCTGTGATTGGATTTTGGAGTGGCAGTGCGCGAAGTTTACACAGAGCGTCAAAAAGGACTTTGAAATGGAATGAAACCCATCGACGGCACACTATTCAAAACAGGAATCGAACGTGTCCTACCCCCCCCACCCCTCCCCCCTTAGGTCACAGGCTCCTCCAACAGTGCTACGCAATAAAACAGCACAGAAAAATGTGTGAAATAGTGCAATAAGAGTATACAAGTGATTAGAATATGATATATTAGATAAATAATTTCTAAGTAGCAGCCAGATGAATGTTATGGATGTTGTTTCTAAGTTCAGGTGTTTAATAATCGTAGCCCTATAGCCTGTGGGATGAAGCTGTCTCTGTGTCTGGTGGTTTTAGTCCGGATGCCTGCGGTTCCGCCTGCCAGACGGCAGCAGACAGAACAGTTTGTGGCTGGGGTGATGGGGGTCTTTTATAATCCTGAGGGCTTTCTTTAAGGTTAACCTGGTATTTTTACTCCCCTACATTTATTTTAGTTACTTTACAGATTTGGATTAATAATGTGAAATATAAACAACCCTTAAATCAGACTTTAGTTACACCTGAGTGAAATTCAGTGAAGGTGATTGTCAAGTGCCAACAATCAGATGAGATATTTGATAGTTGATGCTTGAGAAGACTACATATTTATCTGCAGATCCGTTTAAAGCATATTCATTACTCGTTATTCTCTAATAGTTAATTAAAGACTGTATATAATTGCTATTTTGCACATCCCTTTCAAGATTTTCTAAGGTTTATTGACATATCATATACACAACAGTGTAGTTATGCAATGAATGAAAAACTTGGGTCACAGGTTCCTCAACAGTGCATTACAAGACATTTATCAATATGTGTGTACCTCCACCATTACACTGTCGTATTCTGCACATTTCTTATACTATCTACATACATAAGATTATAATTAATGTGTATAATATCAGTTAAAATAAGTGCTTCAACATAGTTAACATTGCAGGAAAGTTGATTGTCAAGTTCCAAAACAAACCATGCAATTTAGACTTTGTCAGGCTTAATATTTATCTGTAGATAGATACCCCCAAAGCTTTTTTCCTATTTAAAAGAAGACCTTAACCTAAAGTATTCTTTAATGTATAAATAAAGCCTTATTAGTTAGCACATCCTCCTATCAGGCACTAAACTGTTTTATTCTAGATATCATTTGAGTATTTTCTTGATATTTTCTATTCTATATTTATATCATTGACCTTCTACTTTCCCACTATTTTGTATGTACTCTTAATATTTAAATGTTTTCATAAAATATAACATATTCAAAAGTGCTTTACAAAAATGAAAGAGATTAAGAAAAAGGCATTTTAAACAGTCATTAAAAAGCAACACAATCTTCCTGCATTGCAATTACTCTAAACGTGTAATAACGTGCTTTAACCAGTAGGTGGTTTGGGTTAAAAAGCTGTCAAGTTTACAGTGTTAACAAAATAAAATATACTGCTGTTTCCGGTTTAGTTTACGACGAATATTATTTTGTTATTGTTTTGATATTTGTAACACAAAAGCGATGGAAAAAACCCACAGCAACACAGAAAAGATGGTCTTAAAATGACCCAGTGCTAGAAGTTAATAAAAAACAATAATATCAAAACAAAATATTACTACTAACTTTATTGTGAAATTAAAACAGAACGGTAAAAGAATAGTTTCCGGTCTATTCTGATGCCCGATCTCTGTAGATAAATAAAGAACTACGACAGATGTGTAATATTTAATGCAGCCAAACCATTTATTACAATGCATTCATGTGATGACTCTTTTACGAAACGTTTTTTTCATTATGGAATGCAGTTGGAGGTCAACCAATCAAAGAGCTTGAGGACTGATCACGGGGTTTGTCAAGCTAAGCACATGGTGTAGTCCCAAACAATAGCTGAGGATTCTGGGTAGTGTAGTGTCTTCTGCCATCCAAAAACTCCGAAAAAATATTTGTTTCTCCGAATTGAAGGGGGAAAATACAAAAGCATTGTACACAATTCAAACCAATCAATGTTGTGTAATTAACAAGGATAATCTGGTGTTTTTTAGTCGATGAGTAGTGCAGATATCACTGTAAAATCAATCGACAGTAAGGAGAATACTTACTTCCGGGTGTAAAATTCTCCGTTATCCAATGGGAATGGACGCTCGTAATACAATAGGGGACATGATCATTATCATTTAAATAACGTTAACTAAAGGGAACAATCTATTTGACACAGCTGAAGCTCTGGCCTTCCTTAAAAACTAACTAAATAAAAATCACAGTTGCATTGCACACAATGCACTGTTTTTGAGAACACAAATTCGTAACTAATGTAATTTTTACATTCTGACGAAAAATAAAAATGATTATGAATACAAATAAAATAAAAGAAGCCTCTCGTGAGTTACTACAAGCTATAAAGTAGATTTAAAAAACGTTTTATAGAATAAAAGCTCACTGCGGGACGTTGTAGAAATGCGTGTGTGCACCACGACAAAGGAGCCTCATTCACTTTACATAGGGGTTGTTTGCGTGGTGCAGACACGTAAATGTAACAAAGTTCGTGACTCCACCACGCATTGTGGTGTTAAGGAGTCGTGGTGGAGGCACGCATTCTGGTGAGATCAGGTTGCATCAGAGCTGATACAAATACAATCTTTTATTTTTAGTTTATTTGTATTTAGAAAATTAAATCATTCAATATACAATGCTATATTGCACAATTTCATTTTCAATTTTTTTTTTTATTTGCAATGCAGCCATGTGTGTGTGTGTAGCAATGCATTTAACTGGTGACCCAATCAAAACGGGTCCGCGACCCATTTTGGGTCGCGACCCTGAGTTTGGGAAAGGCTGCCTTAGGGTATGGGAACAGTTGACCTTTGTTAGGATGGAGGAAGTTCAGAAAAGGCCTTAGGGTATAAGAACAGTTAACCTTTGTTAGTTAACTAATCCTAAGGATGTCATGAGACAATGACGTTTAAACATATACAAGTAGAGCTTTCAGAGAGGCAGAACATTTTATATCGTGTGTTAGCTAATGTAAGAAGATGGGGCGAACCAGACAGAGTCAACGGCTGCTGACTCATTGCCTAGGGTTCGCCTAGGAGTGAAACCGGCCAATGGAGAACTACCAACTCACTGTCTAGGGCTCGCCCAGAAGTGAAATCGCCAATAACAAATAGCTAGGGAGGAGCAACAGCCACAACTCCTCCCACATAATTTGTATGTCAGCTGTTCCAATGTTCATACTCGGCGCTCTTCTTCTGACTGGCCGTTCGTGAGACGTATCTCACACGGTGGTAGAAATTGAGTCCGGAATGCTCTGTATTTTGTATTGTTGCTTTTACCATTAAACTCAGCTTATTGCTTATCTCATACCTCGGTGTTCGAGTCCTTTCCTTGAAAAGACTACTCATCAAACGATCGGCGCGGAGCAGATTCGAACCTTCAACCACGCCACTGGGTGGTGCTCCAACAGTGTGTGTGTGTGTGTGTGTGTGTGTGTGTGTGTGTGTGTGTGTGTGTGTGTGTGTGTGTGTGTGTGTGTGTGTGTGTGTGTGTGTGTGTGTGTGTGTGTGTGTGTGTGTGTGTGTGTGTGTGTGTGTGTGTGTGCACTCACAGTGACTCACATCTTGCAGGAAAATAGAGACAAATGAGAGTGAACAGACATGGTCGTGTAGAAAGAGAGAAAAAGAAAGAGAGTGTCTTTATTTCTTGTCAGTAATATGAAAACCTTCCAATATTTGAAAGTTGTTATTTTTGGCACAATAAACTGCGCTGAAGCTGATACTCCCCATAGAGTTGCACACTCATAAAAATGTCACCTCAAAACAGAACAAAATAGGCCATTTCCCCTGAAAAAGACTTGTTTCAAAGGCAGTTGTAAGATGTGAAGCAGGAGGAGGCAGCAGGGCTCCCAGGTGTATAACACTTACCGGAGATAACAAGACAAGGAAGAGGAGGGGGCTGTAGTACACATGCAGGCAGCAGACTCATCACTTTAAATACTCCTTGTGTCAAATGGTTAGAATCACCTGCAGGCCGCCATGTTTAATGTCCCTGGAGAGCGTTTGGAGAGCGGGTCACTGCTCGATGTGCTGAGAGGATTGTTTTTGCAGAAGAAGAAAAAGAGACGGAGCACAGTGGGGGGGATTCCCGGGTAGTTCAAGGTTAAAGCAGAAGTCTCACACAATGTGAGGACTACATGCAGAGAAAGGGCATGTGCGCTGCTGAGAAAGTTGTGAGTGTGGCCTTTGTATTTAAATTAGTATTGGCAGTTTCCTTATGTCATTCAACTTTGTGATTTTATCAAGCCTTTTTTCCTGTCAAAGGAAAATTACGCTTACCTTAGACACCGTTAGAGACACCATTAATCTCAATAATTCACAGGCCTTTATTAAGGGTTTAAAAAGAGGTTTCAGTCCCTATGAGATGATAAAAGGCCACCACCATGAAACTGTAACAGAGGAACTATTTATTGTGTTTATCAAAGGCTCTTAGCTCTCAGTTAGCTGCCCTCTGTGGCGATGCAATATGTTTTATCGCCAACTTTTGAAACAGAAACACTCCATTATGTTCACAGGATGGATGACATTTCAACTTTTCAATACCGTCAGAATGATTTGCTTATAGAATACACTCAACTTTTTAAGAACAACCCTATTGTGTGTTCTTCGGTGGGTCACGACATGCCGTTTTCCATGATAACCATACGTGTCCACTAGGGGTGTAACGGTTCACAAACATTTCGGTTCGGTACGTACCTCGGTTTTTTGGTCACGGTTCGGTTCGGTACGTTTTCGGTACAGCAGAATTTTTTTTCACAAAACAAAACATATATATATATATTTTTGTATTATTATTAAACTGTGAATAATGTATTCACTCAAATAAATACAAAATATAATAAAATAAACATTAAGCTGCAGCATTTCGATGAACTGAAATAATCTGTATTTGAACTTTACTGTACAAGTACTCACAAAACATAAACTATTAGTTTTGGGTTTTTAATTATTATTAAACTGTGAATATTCACTCAAATAAATACAAAATATAATCAAATGAACATTAAGGTGCAGCATTTCGATGAACTGAAATTATCTGTATTTGTACTGTACTGTACTAGTACCTAAGCAGCCAGTTTGACATTATGACTTGCTTGTCATTGTATTTTCATGTTCTTTAAAGAAAAATGAACTTGTCCACATTGCTTGCCGAAAGGGCAGATCTGCTGGCACTAGCTGCTGTGGAGCTCCCTCTCACTAGGGACAGAGGTAGGAGATACAGCCAGGTAGCACTTTGCTAACATGGCAACATAAGGATATTTGCCGTTTGTAATAGCTTTGGCTCGGTCTGAACTTTTTGCGAGTGGTGGAGGCTCAAATGCTAGCGGGAGTTGGGTTTGCACTTCAGTCTTTTTTCTTTTGGTACCCGTGATATTCACGTTCGAGTGATGCCTTTTCAAGAGTGTGTCAGTTTGATGTGTTGCCAGCCGCGTAACCAATGTTAGTTGAACAATGCCGACAAACAGCTTTGGTTCGGTCCACCTGTCTTTGTCCGTCATCATTGTACGTAACTGCGAAACCAAAATGTTCCCAAACCGGAGACTTCAATGATGCTGGAGGATTTTCGAGCTCAACTTTATCTGCGTTCGCCATTTCGACAGTTCCTCAAATTACTGACTACATTTGAACGCATCCCTCTGACCAGCTCGTCCAATGAAATGACTTGTTTGCTCTATGACGCGTTGAACACAATGGGAGCAAATTACTCTGAATGCTGCGACGCAGCACCTGAGATTACTTCCAAGAAGTTGTTCACGTTCTCAATTTTTTACGTTTAACGTTATATTCGTTCGGTACACTTCGGTACACACGTGTACCGAACCGAAGGGCCCGTACCGAATAATTTCGGTACGGGTACGTGTACCGTTACACCCCTAGTGTCCACAAATGTCAACTTTAACCAAATAGTAGACTTTTACATTTTTCAGTTTTTAATAAATCACAATGTGAAGGCTTCTTATTCTCAGAATCAGTGTTTGAGGTTTGACTTTAGATTGAAAGGAATGTGCTTGTGAGTTAGTGCATAAGAGGAATTTAACTTAAAGCGAAAAAGAAAGTACAAAAAACACTTTGTACAGTTTAATAATAAGAGAAAAAGCAGAGATGATCAGAGAGTAAGTATAAAAAGAAACGTAGAGAGATCATCTTGATAGCATGACATGTAGATAGCTGAGCGTAGGGGTTACTAGAATAATGAGTGCAATCAAATGTGTTAAACATTGCTAACCTTAGTTTCTCTGATTAGGTCAACTCTTCGGGAGTGAACCTTAAATGTATGTGTGGTCAACAGACGTGTTTAGGGGTGAGGTTTTGCATACTGTGTCTGAGGGGTATCAGCTGGCCTCCCAGAATGCTGTTATAATGTATATCTGCTTTGTGATCTTCTCTTATCAGAGCCGGCCCGACCCATTAAGCGACATAAGCGGCCGCTTAGGGCCCCGCAGCTACTAAGGGGCCCCCTAGCAAAAAAAAGAAAAATGAAAAAAAAAAAATCTTAGTACACCGTCGCCGTGATTTAATTGAATTGATTTATTTAAAACAAGGGACAGTGTACATTAATCAACATATTAAAAACATGTAAAAGTACTCGAATTAGCCAAAAGGCTAGTTTTCATCGATAATTCATATGCCTAGATTGCCTACTCTCAAAGTCATGTATTATATTATTGAGTCAATAATATAATACATTAACCGTGCTTTACCTGAACCTCATCATGACACTAGAGAGGACGGCAGGAATGTAATTTCCCGTGTTCAGTGAACGCAACAGAGGCAAGACACCAGACCAACCAGAGAGTTGAATGGAAATAAAAATGTGTCCCATTGGCTAACAGTTACCTATCCTGTGAGCTGCGTTGACATTACTTCGCAGGGGTAACGTCAGGGTTGAGTGAGGCAAGCAGGACCCAAATGCAGATGAACAGAAAAAAAAATACCTTTTTGTAGGCCCCCTATTTAAACAACAAATCAAAGTCATTTATAGCCTCGGCAGGCTCTGTGATCGCACTTCTCCACTCTGCTCTTTTTTTAAATCAGATGAAAACAAACTGTAACGGACCCTGCCGTGTTAGCTATGATTACTATACGCCAGGGGTACTCAAATACAAATCTTAAAGGTTCAAAATAAATGTTTCAATAAGACAAAGGTCCATTTATTACGGTCATTCAAACTTTTAAACAATTGCAACAAGATTCTTAACACGAGGTTGCAAAAACAAAAATAATCTGTATGCAGCAGTTTTCATTGTTATTGTGTCTGTGCTTGATCCCTCAGAGTCGCAGTGTAAGAGCTGCACAGTTATGAATAAAGGCAGCTGCACTCTTTTTCATTCAGCATTCCCATTATTGCTTTATAAATGTCTTGCCCCCTTGTGTGTCCACTGAGGTTCGTCAGGCCCAACACATCTTCAACAAACTCCCCCTTTGCCTCATCATAAAAACTCACAAACACCAGCAACTGAGCATTGTCAGCGGTGTCAGTGGACTCATCCACAGCTAAGGAAATGCACTGTGCATTTTTGATTCCATCACAAAGCTGATTAATCAAATCACCAGCCAGTATTTATGTTCTTCTGGTTGCTGTGGAATCTGAGAGGGGATTTGCTTGATTTGACCTGTTATTTCCTCTTTTTGTTTGCCTTCAACATGGTCTCCATCACTTCAGTCATGCATTCTTTTATACTTCAGTTATTATCCAGTGGAATGTCCTTACCTACTAACCTAGTTAAATCAAAGTGGTTACTTTTTTTTGGCTGGGCAGTGTAGTTTTACACACTGTCTTATTTGACTTTCTCAGGACTTAAAACAGTTTTTTGGGGGCAGACCCCCTCAAAGAATTTTTTTTATTTACACACGTAAGGTCATCATCTTAATAGTTGTGTATGCTCATCCGTGAGCAGAGCATCAAGTTGACGTGTATTACAGCTAAATGCGGCGATTACCATCTTGTTCAGCAAAACGCCTCACAAACGTATTAAGATCAACAGCTTTAGTGCGTTTTGATTCAATGCTGAGTACAGCCAAACTGACAGTCTCTTCTCTGTCAGTGTAGACCACAAATACCTCATTCCTTCAGTGCTTGGGTCCAAATGCTTCTCGTTTTGCGCCAGAGGCGGCGCTAGGGGGTGGCTACTTGGGCTAAAGCCCCGGATGTTTTCTGAAAAGCCCCGGATGTTTCACTTAAAAATAAATTTAAAAAAAAATCCATTTTTTTTTGTTTTTGAAAATGTCTCGGGAGTAATGTGCAGTACCGGAGTCCACCAGAAAGGCAGCCGCTGCGGGACATTAGCCTGCGTACTGCGTAGCCTTCCCTGCCCTGAAGAAGAAGTGATCCTTCCTAGTGCCTGACGAGTTTTAAGCTAATAGCTTATTATGGATATTAGAAAGTTATTTTCATCGAAGCAAGCGCCATAAGCAGCAGCAGCAGCAGCAGCAGCAGTATCAGCAGCTGACAACAATGTAATCACCAGCAGTGAAGAAATGGATGTTTCAGGTTTGTGAATCTAATGGTGATATCTGCACTCTGGCTGACTGAGTAAGAAGTGAAAAAGAGTGATGTACTGTAACGTTAATCTTATAGCTAGTAAACATGGAGTAACCAAGGCAAGGCAAGTTTATTTATATAGCACCTTTCAACACAAGGCAATTCAAGGTGCTTTACAAAAATGAAAGACATTCAGACAAAGGCATTTAAAAACAGTAAAAGATAATAAAAGAAACATTAAAAGACAGCTCAGTTTAAATTAAAAGCAGCGACAAAAAGATAAACCACACTAAGTCAATACCCTTATATGTTAGTATGTATACAGAACATGACTACAAATTATTCTAAGATGTAACGTTAACCCTTCATACCTCAGTCTACTTTTAAGACACTAAAATAACGTATTCCAATTTTTATTTTGTTTTCGCGCGTGGAATTATACCGGCTCTCGTTTCAGTACACATAACAACGGAACCATAGCAACGGAACTGACAGGCAACGGAACTGACAGGCAACACTCTGAATCCGATTGGCTGTGACTGCATCCACTCAGAGTGCCCGATTCAGAAACGTGACTCTTACACTCTTTACGTCACAAACAAAGATGGTGGATGAAAATAGATCTATAAAACGATAAGCAATGCGCAGTGGATCGGAAGAGGACGGTGTGTCGGCGTTGTTCGATAGCGGTGCGGTATGCTAATGGAAACACACAAACATGCTAAATCACATCAGAAGGCATCACCCAGATTTGCCAATCACCGGAGCCCGGCAAAAGACAACAGCAGTTCAACAGCTGATCCCCGCTGTTTTTAAGAAGCCAATAGACATGAGAGCCGAGAGACCAAAATAAATAACGGAAGCTTTTGGCATATTTTTTCAACGACTTTGCGCTCTTGAAACACTTTCTTATTATTTATGATGTAATATTTTCAAGACATTCTTTTTAGTTTTACAGCTTGATGAAACCTTTTTGTTTGACATCAGCCATTATAGATACTATGGCCATCTGAGTGTGTGTGTGGTACTGTTTGTGGTTTGTTTGTAACTGTTTAATACAGTTAATTATTCAAAATGTCAGAGTTCCTTATTTTTAAACTGAAACTTGCACTACTGTTCAAAAGTAAATAACAACAAACCTGGAATTATGCATTTGGGACTTTTTTTTGCTTTTTCTTGTTGTACCGAACCGTACCGAACCGTGACCCCCAAACCGAGGTACGAACCGAACCGTGACTTCTGTGAACCGTTACACCCCTAGTCCACGGTGTTCCAGGGAACTCACCAAGTGTCAGAAAACACAACCCTCTCTCTTTTCCTCCATACCCAAATCTCTAAAAACGGGGCTGCAACGGATCTGATACAGACTGATCTTGAATTATTTTCTACGTCACAGAAGTGGTGCTCCGCTTATTGGTCAATTCTCCACCGATCAGGGGAATGTGGGGTTGGGCCACGGCCGGCCATTGCGCTGGAGACGCTGTAGTACATATGCCAGGCCTGTAAGTGGCAAAAAGCAGCGAAGAAGACTTCCCGCGCATGGTAGCCCTTCTGTTTATACTCTGCTCTGGCTCTTTCTCTCCCTCCCCGAGGCAAGCGTTTGCTCCCGCTGCTGTAATTCAATGCAATCCCTCCCTCGCTGTAATTCTCTCCGGTAGTCCACCAGCAGATGACAAACACACTCCTCTTCGGCTCTTCCAAGGGACGAGGGGACCGTGCGGCAGAGTTTCAGTTAGATTTTTATTTCGCCGGTCAACATGTCTGTTAAAGTTTAAATCTTCCGGACAAAATTAGAAAAGTGCCGGTCAAAGGTCTTCTTTGTTATTTATTGAGCTTTAACACAAATGAATAATGACTCTATATAATCATATAAGAATAAAACACGGAGGACGGAGATCTCTTTTTCTCCCCCTCTTCTCCCTGCTGCAGCCCAGCAGCTGATCTCAGAGCACGCGCCCCTCTCCTGCAGGGGGCGTGGTCAGCTACAAGGGGGCGTGGTCAGCTACAGGGGGCGTGGTTAGCAGCAGGGGGGCGTGGTCAGCTGCAGCTCACAGAATCAGCCCCCTGCAAAAACAGCGCTGGAAAGAGCAAATAGAGCGAAATGAGGCATGGCTAAAATGCAGGATCTATTTGGTATTTTGAAAGAAAAACTATTTATATACTTTATATAGGTATGGCCCTACAATATATTGTTCAAATATAGCATGATATGTCCCCTTTAAGGTATTACTAAGGTAGGGTTAATGTTGCTCTCAAAGTGCACCAGATTGATGCTTTTAACTTCAATATTTAAAAAAAAAAAAATCCCCCCTAAAGGATGTTTGGTCCACCCCCCACTTGTAAAAAAAATAGCACTTTACCCCTGCACACCCCCCAACAACTCCTGGGCTAAGCCCCGGATCTCCTACAATCCTAAATCCGCCTCTGTTTTGCGCCGTCCCGTTCAAATGAAATCGCCGCCAATCATATGTCCACGCTCGCGCCAGGACCGGGGGAAGGGTTACATGACGTGCATCTTGTGCTGCATTCACTTGCACTCGGACATTAGAGACTTTCTCTCATAAATGTCCGATGAGCGCTGTTTGCAGTCTATGGACATAGCGGATCATTTTGACTCGTTGCGTTGTGGCGATGTCTCGCAGATAACACAGATAATACAGATAATACATATGAAAAGTATAATTTGCTCAGAGTCCAGAGACAGTTGTGGTTCGGTCCGGATCCGGACCAGAGTCCGTACTTTGAGGATGCCTGCTATATGCCTTACATTCATAATTTCAGCGAAGGGAGGGGAAGCGGCGCTGCGGAAGAGCAGAGTGGCGAGGGAGAGCTGTCTTCTTCCCTTTACAAGCTTCAAAAATGTATTTATCGTGTGATTTTGGAAATAAAAGTTTCATATTCATAGCAGCCTAGGTCAGCCCATGCATTAAGGCGGCCCTGGCTATTGCTAGCCAGGTATATTAAATAAACACTTTGTCATACAATCTAAATGTAATGTTTTTTAGCGTTACCTGGTGATTTCAAAGAAAGCTCTCTGGGAAATGTTGACTTACTGTTCGACATGAAGCTAGAAGCTACCTTACAGTACACAGTTGATCCAGAGTCCTGTCAGTTAAAGTGTTTCATAGTTAGCTTAGCTAAGCATCAACCGAGCACTGAAATATATGGATGTTATGGGAAAGTATTTCTGAGAAAAAGTCAGCTGAAATGGTGGCATAGTTCCCACTGCTTTACGTGTCAACAGCATGTTTGAACGTATTAGCAGCAGCAAATATGGCTGTTTGGCCACTGACGTTGCCATAACAACACCCAAATTTAAATGTGCAACCTCTTTTTGTGACAGATTTTTGCATGAAATTATAATTCTTCTGAATGATATTCCTATTGGTACCTGCTTCAGGCTCTCTACACTTCTTCCTATTTATAACGGATCGCATGAACATAGGCTCTGGATTACTTTTCAAATGTCTTCACTTGACCGGCTTGTGCTGTCCAGCAAACCCGGACGTTGGATGTTGCGTTCAGGTGCAAACTCAGCGCGTCAGTCCGTTCGACAAACAACAACATGCTTACAAAAGCAACAGGACCATAAATCCTGTTTTCAAAAAACACCGCAAGTTCAATTTATTTAAAGCTGTTAATCACTCTTTAGTGATCTGGGATCAACAACATAAACCGAAGGGCATCCTTGGATGACATTTGAACATCCGTAGCCTCACACCTAAAGCTGATCAAGGCTATCATCTTCTTCATGATTCCAATTTAGATTTTCTCTGCCTATCAGAAACATGGCTTCATACAAACTCTCCATCCGCTGCATTGCATGTGCCAGGCTATCAAAGCTTTAGACAAGATCGATCTTACGGAAGAGGGGGTGGGGTCATGATTCATGTCAAAGACCATCTCAACTGTCATTAAATATGCTGGCCTTTTAACCATGACTTGGAATGTCTTGGATTAAAAATAATGCTGTCCTCTGAAATGTCATTTGTGCTCATTGTTGTTTATCGCCCACCATCTTCAAATAATGATTTCAACACCACATTCAAAAAACTTCTTAAAGCATGTGATTTCAAAACAGAAGTAATACTGCTTGGTGACCTGAATTGTAACTGGTTAGACAAGACAAGTAGGAAAGCCCTTAAGCAAATCACAGATAGTTTAGACTTAACACAAATGACAGAAGGACCAACCAGAATAACCTCATCCTCACAGACACAAATAGACTTAATATTAAGTAATAAACCTGAGAGTGGATAAAACATTTAATTTCGTCACTGGACTATCTGACCACAACTTAATATTAATATCCAGAAAACTCACAAAGAAACGGTTTCACCACTCTTACAAACCTCTAGAACAACTAAGAATACCAAAAAATGAATTTGCAAACTTTGAGCAAGCTGTGCAACAGACTGACTGGGAAAGTATGCTAACTGGGAGCAGTGTAGAAACAGACAGCCAAATGTTTGCGACCAAGCTACATGATTTAGTGCAGATGTTCTCCAGAAAAATGAAAAGTGGAAAAAACTAAAACAATGCACTTCCTTGGTCAATACGGACATATTGAACTTGATGAAGGAAAGAGACTTTGCACTGAAAAGAGCACTGAAAACTAAATTAACTACTGACAGGCATAGGTTTACTTCATTACGTAACAAAGTAACTCAAACAATCAGAAAGGCCAAAGCCAACTTCTTCATAACAATAATTAATCAGGCAAAAGGTAACACTAAAATAATTTGGGAACAGATTAAAACCTTACTGGGAATCAAGCACAGGCCAAAAAAGCAGCAAGAACTAAAAGAGAATGGGAACCTAGTGCAAGACCCATAACAACTTGCTATAGCTTTTAATACATATTTTATCAACTCTGTAGATGAGATTGCACAGAACTTTCCTTTGAGAGCAGAACATATTATCAAAGTGGACGAAAGTAAGATGTCCTTTTGCATTCAACCCATATTGGAATTAAAAACAAAGCAATTATTAATTATCTTAAAACTTTGACAGCTAAGGACACATACGCTATGGATTCTACAATGCTTAAATCACTGCAATATTACTTAGTCTGCCCTCTTACCCAACTCATCAATTCATCTGTATTATAGGGGACATTCCCAAGTGCATGGGAGACTGCAATTGTAACCCCCATCTTCAAGTCAGGTGACCCTCTGAACATCAACAACTACCGCCCAATTAGCATCTTACCTGTAGTAGGGCTGTGGCGATACACTAATCTCACGATACGATACGATACAACGATATTCAGCCCAACGATACGATATATATCACGATATTCAGCCAACGATACAATTCGATACGATTCGATATAATTCGATACACTTATATCATTTTCTGAAAGATTTTAAAGGGACAGTGGGATTTTGGTGACATCTTGTGAGTGTTCCATTGACTTGGATTGAATTAATTCAACTGAAAACTGAAAGCATCAATTATACAATATATGGCTCTGACAGAGAGTCTCCAGCTTGCAAATGCTGGACAAAATGAATCAAAAGATGTGGTGAGAAAATTAGTTTCATTTATTGAAACAGTGCAAACTGTAGCTGTAAAGTGCAGTATCACAATGGACAATGGAGAATGAAAAGGTGCAGCAGGTGGCAGAACACGGGGGATTTGAATGGGACTTGTTAGAAATTAAAATCAATGTTTTGATGGCATAAAGTACCCGGGCGCTGTTCAAAATGGCTGCCCACTGCTCCTAACACTAGGATGGGTCAAATGCAGAGAAACAATTTCCCCACGGGGATTAATAAAGTATATCAAAATCAAAAAATCAAAATCAAAAAAAAATAAACATACCGTCAGTTTAAATGCTGTTTTATACTGAAAAACCAGAAGTTGTTGTGCACAACCAGTTGTTGAGCTTTTATTCTGAAAATCCTTCATCTCCGGTTAGCATTTAGCATGTGGCTATATTACAATTTCCTATAGAGGTTAATTTAGTAGCGATATGACACGGAGTGTTGCACACTGAAACCTACTGATTTCAACACTACAACAGTATAGACGTCGAGATATTATTATTGCTGAATATTAAATGAAGGTACAGTTTATTTGAATACGTTTGTTTACAGACGTGGGTAGCATGAGACAACATTCGGAACTACCGGAAATGATACCAGCCGTGAGGTATTTTTTGGAGTATTGATTACAGTCGTTAAAATGTATTAAATGAAAAGTCATGAAAGAGATAAGGAGGAGAAAATGCGTGTTTAGTTATATATTTAATGTGCAATGTCTGAATCCTCTGTAATGCGCAACAACGAACATGGAGACGTGGAGGGCCGATCCCCAGCAGCGCCAACCGGCCCACAGGGAGGATTCAGCAGAGGATATTTAACAGCTGGAAAGGTGGAGCTCGCTCTCTTCCCTTCGCTCACGAGAGCCAGAACACAGCTGTTTTTCTGACTAAATCATCTTCTGCTTGTAACATTACCGCGCTTTTTATTAATTAAAGTATACATTTGAACATTCTCAGAGACTCAATTAGTCTCCTTTTTAAAGCTTCTCTCCTGGACGCGAGTATAACGAACACAGTTATCAGACTTAATGTATCGATACCCGCGGCTGAAATATCGATACTTTCTCGGAAAACTAAATATCGATATATATCGCAAGATCGATTAAATTGCACAGCCCTAACCTGTAGTATCCAAGGTGGCTGAGAAGTGGGTGTCAGAACAGCTTGTCTCCTTCTTAAACAACAGTCCATTTCAACTTCATCCCATGCAGTTTGGCTTCAGGGAAAATTATTCAACCGAAACAGCCAACTGATTTGTTATAGAAAAGGTCAAAGCAATGGTTGACAAAGGAGGTGATGTTGGTGCAGTATTTCTGGATCTACGCAAAGCCTTTGATACAGTCAACCATAGGGTCCTTCTGTCCAAATTGTCGGCTTTTAACGGCTCTCCATTAACACTCAGTTGGATTGAATCATACCTCACTGGTAGGCGTCAGCATGTTATTGTCAATAATCGACTCTCTCCAGCTCTAGACTTAAGCACCGGAGTACCACAAGGTTCAATACTTGGTCCACTTATTTTTTCCCTATATATTAATGACCTGCCATCTGTCTGTCCTGATGTGGAAACACAGCTATATGCCGATGACACTGTGATATATGTGCATGCCAACACAAAGCAAAAGGCTGCTGATAAACTGACCTCAGCTTTAGTGCTGATCACTAGCTGGCAACACCGCTCCTGTCTTCAGCTTAATGTCAACAAAACAGTTGGAATGTTTTTCACAAAAAGAAAATGCAACATTGTGTCAAATATAAGCATCTCAGGTGAACATATTAACATTGTGCCTCAGGTTAAGTACCTTGGAATCATTATTGACTCTAATTTAACATTCAAAACACAAGTCAAAAAAGTTACCCAAAGAGTAAAGTTTAGCCTAGCAAATTTTAAATCCATAAGAAACACAATGAAATTGAATTCTGCCAAATTATACATGAATGCCATGATCATGTCACATCTTACATACTGTCTCACAAGCTGGGGTCAAACTAACAGCTCCACACTGAAGCCACTAGCAACCCTGTACAAACAAACCCTCAAAGTACTGGACCAGAAACCTAACCGCTCCCATCACTGTACCATCCTCAACAAGCATAACATCCTGAGTTGGGAAGATTTAATAAAGTATAGGAACATCGTTCTGGTGTACAAAATCCTGCACAATACAGCCCCTCCACCTCTTAACTCATTGGTTACTCAACGTAACAACACCAGACTGACCACTAGAAGCTCCACACATGGCGACCTATCAGTCCCATTCAGGAAGAGTACTTTTGGTCAGTCATCATTCTCGGTCATAGCAATACAAAACTGGAACTCTCTACCCACTCAAATCAAAGAAATACATACACATACCACCTTCACAGCTCACTTAAAAACATGGTTCACTGAGAACTACACATGCACACACTAGTCTGTGTTGAGTATGGCGTGAGTGTTACATGTTGTGTTACATGTTGTGATCATGGATGTTGCCCCTCATTTCTGTTATGTGATTGTGATGTGCTATATGTACTGTATATAGTAACGTGTGTTGTTTATTGTTCTCTTTTATCCTCACACCGGTATCTACTTGTCTTTCCTCCTTTTATTTTATTTTATATATTTTCTTATAACTAATGCTGTTTGATATATTGTAATTTTAAGGGTGCCTATTACAATCTGGCCGGGGACAACAGCTGGAAATTAGCCATGTCGGCTAAAGCTGCACCATTTACTGTTTTTGTGACAGTTCATCGATGGGGACTGTCCACGACACTATAAATAAATAAACTAAAAAACTAAAAACTATTGACAGCTAGTTTCTATGTGAACATTATGAGATGGACAGCCAGAGAGAATAAATGAAAAACAGTTATGAAATACTATATGACAAAACAAGAATACAGTTTAAGTGATTTGTAAAACATCCATAAAGAAAAATCTGTTTACAGTGCTGTTTCATATGGGTGTTGAGAGATGTATCCATAGATCTCTTAATTTTGCTCTCAAAGTGCACCAGATTGATGCTTTTAACTTCAATATTTAAACAAAAATCTTCCCGGGGGAGCATGCCCCCGGACCCTCCTAGAGCAGGTTAGGTCCACGGTATTTACATGCTTATTTATACAATATGTGGCTTATGCTAACATCATAAGACAAAAGTTGGTTCCGTGTTGTGTGGAGTGAGAACACACTAGAGTGAGGGGGGCCCCCAAGCCAAAGCTCGCTTAGGGCCCCCAAAAGTCTAGGGCCGGCCCTGCCTCTTATAAAGATAGCCTGTTTTACTCAGAACAGTACCTTCTCTGTTGGAGGGGACGTCTTACTTGCAAGTATAAAGATCTTTATTGCCTTTAATAAGAATATTGTGTTGCTGTGCCTTTGTTACCTAACTGATTATTCTCTCTAGACCACAGCTGATTTTAAAGCTGCTTCGACAAGAGTAAAAAAGTTCAGTGTGGGGGGTGGGGGATATTGATGTACGAGTTTAGTAGCTTTTAGGGGCAGCTGGCAGACGTATGGAAAGAGAAACTTAAGACCTTGAGTTTTTAATTGCGCCTCCTCATATGTGAAATTGTAATGACAGTTATATCTGGTTTTAATTCTTACTGACTCCCTTGTTTGGATGACTGACCAATTAGGATCATCCAAACCTCCTTTATAAGTTGAAGCAGAGCAGGACTGTATTTAACATGATTCGATAATGTGGAATCTCTTGAAAACCAGCGATCAATTCTATCTTACTTAAAGGGAACATGTTCACAGATTGAATAAATCCAGTAAAAAGTAGGTACACATTTATATACAAATAGACTTCTCATTGCAACAAGTGGAGTTGCCCCCCCCTGCTGGATATTGGAGACAAACGCAGGCACTCAGCATGGCCTACGTGGCTGTTTTGTCCCTAGCAACTGCTGAATTAGATAACTGGTTCTCCAGCTGCTAAATGCTCCATTACATGAACCAGATATTCACTTTCATTGTCAGTCCGCCTGTTACATGCTATACAGGTAGTGTACAGTCAGTTTTCAGAGCTTTCACACTGAAAACACATGCTTACAGAGAACTGAGGAGTCAGCCGATGTTTCACTCTGTGTTCATCCATGTGATTGACCCCTTTACACAAAATAATTTGGTATACTCTAAAAACGAATTCAGGCAACCTTTCACCTCTACTTAATTAAATGCATGGTTGCAAGAAAAAATGTGAGTTAATTGATTTAGATAAACATTTTAAGTTGCAAACATTAATTTATAAGTGGTGTTGACGTAATAATGTTGGTAATTACATCAACTTAATATTGTGTGTAATTTGAACCCTGATTTCTGCGTTAATTGACTTAAAACAAAATTCAAGTTGTAGTAGGTAATGCAATTGGCTTGATAACTTAATTGTTCTACACCTTGAGTTAAGGAGTTCAAGTCCACTCCCACTTAACGTGCCTGGACAAGTTCCAGAAATAGAAATATACAAAGGACATTTTTAAGGTGAGTGTCATCTTTTGTCATTCAAATACAGTAGATAGCCTTGAAGTTGCACTGTATAGGCAAATTGCTGTTTGACCAAAATTAGCAGCCTTTGAACTGTGAATAGTTCTGTGAGAGGATACAAAGTAGTAGAGGGTACTGTGAGAGTAAAAATACTTTGGTTACTATTGTGTAGGGGTGTAACGGTACACGTACCCGTACCGAAATTATTCGGTACGGGCCCTTCGGTTCGGTACACGTGTGTACCGAAGTGTACCGAACGCATATAACTTTAAACGTAAACAATTGAGAACGTGAACAACTTTTTGGAAGTAATCTCAGGTGCTGCGTCGCAGCATTCAGAGTAATTTGCACCCATTGTGATCAACGCGTCATAGAGCGAGCAAGTCATTTCATTGGACGAGCTGGTCAGAGGGATGCGTTCAAATGTAATCAGTAATTTGAGGAACTGTCGAAATGGCGAACGCAGATAAAGTTGAGCTCGAAAATCCTCCAGCATCATTGAAGTCTCCGGTTTGGGAACATTTTGGTTTCGCAGTTACGTACAAGGATGACGGACAAAGACAGGTGGACCGAACCAAAGCTGTTTGTCGGCATTGTCAACTAACATTGGTTACGCGGCTGGCAATACATCAAACTTGCACACTCATTTGAAAAGGCATCACCCGAACGTGAATATCACCGGTACCAAAAGACTGAAGTGCAAACCCAACTCCCACTAGCTTTAAGCCTCCACCACTCGCAAAAACTTCAGACCGAACCAAAGCTATTACAAACGGCAAATATCCTTATGTTGCCATGTTAGCAAAGCGCTACTTGGCTGTATCTGCTACCTCTGTCCCTAGCGAGAGGTTGTTCTCCACGGCAGGAGACATTGCTAGTGCCAGCAGATCTGCCCTTTCGGCAAGCAATGTGGACAAGTACATTTTTCTTTAAAAAAACATGAAAATACAATGACCAGCAAGTCATAATGTCAAACTGGCTGCTTAGGTACTAGTACAGTACAGTTCAAATACAGATAATTTCAGTTCATCGAAAAGCTGCACCTTAATGTTCATTTGATTATATTTTATATTTATTTGAGTGAATATTCATAGTTTAATAATAATTAAAAACCCTAAACTAATAGTTTATGTTTTGTGAGTACTAGTACAGTAAAGTTCAAATACAGATTATTTCAGTTTATCGAAATGCTGCACCTTAATGTTTATTTTATTATATTTTGTATTTATTTGAGTGAATACATTATATGTTATGTGATAATTTTTTCTGCTGTACCGAAAACGTACCGAACCGAACCGTGACCTAAAAACCGAGGTACGTACCGAACCGAAATGTTTGTGAACCGTTACACCCCTACTATTGTGATATCGTTTTTTATTAAAAATGAATCTCGGTGAAGCAGATCAAGGACATGCTTCTTGAGGTAGGATCGTTATTTAGAGTTGTCATTGAAATGCAAGTTGTTGGCAGTTACCGATTCAGAATATATTAATTTAGGTCATTTATATTTGTTTCCCTTTTTCAAAAATAGCATAATACAATTGAAGTACGCAGAGAACTATAGCCATATGCTGCCTTGTCGTGTACCTTGGAGAAAAGGAAGAGGACCTTTTCAAGGAGTTTAGCGCGTAATTAAAAATCTTAAATAACATAAAATCCATGGACACAGTGTAAAAAACACAGGACAAAAGCACTGCTCTGTCAGTTTACATTTGAAGCATATTGCACTTTTGGACACACCCCAATCAATAATATCTTAGCAACGTTCAGCATGGATAGGTGTTGACAGCAATGGCATGGGGAAAAGGATTGTGTAACATTTTAAAAGTGGCTTCTGCTCTTCACTTAACCAGTTCACATATTGTATGGAACCTGCAAAAAAGATGAGAAGATACACTAAAACTTGCACGGTTGTGATTGACAAAATATGTCCACATGCATTTAAACACTAGGCAAAGTACTCAAAAGCACCTCTGTGTGTCTTCAGGACCACATTGCCATGATGACACACACATTAGGGCTGAACGATTAATCGATTTTAAATCGAAATCGCGATTTGAATGATGCGATTATCAAATCGCAAAGCCTGTGATTTTTTTGAATTTTTTTTTTACAATTTTTTTTTTTCTTGTGCTCCACGTGTACCAGCCATTGTTAATCAATCAGAAGTGGCCCATGATAGAAGGTGATAGACAGATTGATCCTGTCATAGTCTGCTCCATCATTCACCAGTAGTTTTCTATTCACCTGTCTCACCTGTTTTCCCACACCCACTCGTTAACTCACTCTCTTTCTCTTCTGCACCCATTAGCTTCTGCCAGTATTTAAACCCGCACCTACCACACACTCTTTGCCAGATTGTACTTTGCCTCATGCTTGTCTCTCCCGCGTTCCAAGGACTAGATTGCCTACCCGGTTCCGACCCTGCCTGTCCCCCGACCTGCCCTGCTCTGCCTGTTTTCCTGATCCTGCTGTCCCTCGACTATCCTGCCTGGCCTGTTATCCCGACCCTGCCTGTATCCACGCTGACCGCCTCGCTTACTCCCTGACCCTCTGCCTGTCCCTGACTCACCTTCCTGCCCGCTGTCCCTCGGTGCGTATACTGCCCGGTTGGTATTCCTCCGATCCAGTGAATCTCCAATAAAGTACATTACCAATTCTCCTTGGTTTCTCGAGTGCTGCATTTGGGGTTCTCCTTAAGATTGTGACAGAATAATCTGGCCAGAACATGGACCCAGCACACTCCTCTTCACCAAGAGACCGTTTCGAGAGAGTTGAGGACGCTCTCCAGAGGCATCATGCTACATCTTCACAGGACCAGAAGCTAACCTATTTAGCTGTGCAGCTACAGCAGCTAACGGCTACGGTGCAGCAGCTAGTGGCAGGAGTGGCCACTCTAGCGCCTCTTCCTATGCCGTCGACACCCGCTTCTGCATTACCTCTGATGGGATTTAACCCGGAGCCCTCGGGTGGGAACTCCGGAGCCGGGGAACCGGAGGGCTGCAGCCCCGTTTCTTACGAACTGTTCTATCCTTGTTGCACTGCAGCCACACACTTTCGCTTCTGAAGCTGCCTCGTTGTGGCGTTCACGGTCAATCATTTGACTGGGAAAGCCCGACTGTGGGGCACAGCGGAATGGGAGCAACAAACACCCGCCTGCTCTTCGTTCCCCCGCTTTTTCTGCGGAGCTGCGCAAGGTGTTTGGACCCGTGTCTGTGGGTTCAGACGCTGCAGGAGGACTATTAAACCTGAGCCAGGGTAATGGATCTATAGTGGATTATGCCATTGAGTTTCGCACCCGGAGCCTCCTCAGCAACTGGAATTCTGCAGCCCAGTGTGACGCCTATCTGCGTGGGTTGGCGGATTACATAAAGACGAGCTGGTGTCGTTTGATCTGCCCAATTCACTGGATGGGTTGATTGAACTGACTTCCCGCATGGATCGGCGCATCCAGACACCAAGACGGGAGCGACGATCGGCGGAAGTTCAACATGCCTGGGCCGCCCCGACGTCCGAGTTTGGCTGCGACTCCTCACCTCACTCCAGAGCCGCAACCAGGGGGGGATGAGCCCATGCAAGTGGGTCGCACCAACCTCACTTTGGAGGAACGTGAGCATAGCAGACGTCGTAACCTGTGTCTCTACTGCGGCCGGGCCGGCCATTTTGTTTCTTCACTGCCCGGTAAAAGGCAAGGCTCAGCAGTAATGGGGAACATACTGGTGAGCCAAACCCCTGGATTTGTTCCCACTCAGAGACCATTGAGCCACGCCAGGTTGCTATTACCGGATAGCTCTCAGGCTCTTGCAGTTTTTATTGACTCTGGTTCGGACGCGAAGTATTATGGATGAAGAGCTTATGCTGCAGTTGGGAATAGACCGGGTTCCCTTATCTCGCCCAGTTCCAGCCAACGCCTTAGACGGTCACCTGCTGGGGACAGTGACTCATCAGACTGTACCCGTTCACATGCTCCTGTCTGGGAACCATCACAAGACTATTCAGTTTTATGTTCTCTCCGGTCTCCACATATCCCGCTTATCCTGGGTTACCCATGGCTCCGCCGCCACAACCCTAACATTGACTGGGAGACGGGAGCCATCTTGGGATGGAGCCCCTCTTGTCATCAGATCTGTCTGAAACAGGCTGCCGCGCCTCAACGCTCGGGGAACCCCAGCCAAGTTCTGGATGTTACAGGAGTTCCACCGGAATATCTGGACTTCAAGGAAGTATTCAGCAAGTCGAGGGCTACTTCCCTACCACCACACCGGCCCTACGACTGTGCCATCGACCTGCATCCCGGCACCAGCCCTCCCAGGGGTCGATTGTACTCCCTGTCTGCTCCGGAAAGAGTTTCCATGGAGACTTATATCAATGACGCTCTGGCGGCTGGGATTATTCGCTAGTCCTCATCACCTGCTGGCGCAGGGTTCTTCTTTGTAGAGAAGAAAGACAAGACCCTAAGGCCCTGTATCGACTTTCGGGGTCTTAATGACATTACGATCAAGAATCGATACCCACTGGCTCTTATCTCTTCTGCATTTGAGTTGTTGCAGGGAGCAACCATATTCACTAAGCTGGACTTGCGTAACGCGTACCACTTGGTACGTATTCGCGAGGGGGATGAGTGGAAGACAGCCTTCAACACCACCTCGGGGCACTACGAGTACCTAGTCATGCCTTTGGGCTTACCAACGCCCCTGCAGTATTCCAGGCGTTGGTAAATGACGTGCTCCGAGACATGTTGGACCGACACGTGTTTGTTTACTTGGATGACATCCTGATCTTTTCCAAGACGCTGAAAGACACGTGCACCACGTCCAGGCGGTTCTCAGGAGATTGCTCGAGAACTCGCTGTTTGTTAAAACGGAGAAGTGCGAGTTTCACACATCCTCTGTCTCTTTTTCTGGGATACATCGTGGGACAAGGGAGCATCGAGATGGATCCTTCCAAGGTTGATGCAGTCACTTCCTGGCCGGTTTCCAGATTCCCGGAAGCGGCTAGAACAGTTCCTCGGGTTCGCCAACTTCTACCGGAGGTTCATTCGTGGATACAGTACCTTGGCCGCTCCTCTCACAGCCCTGACCTCCTCTAAGGTTATGTTCCAGTGGTCCTCCTCGGCTGAGGAGGCATTCCAGAACCTTAAGGCCAGGTTCACCTCCGTCCCCATCCTCCGAGTACCCGATCCTGTAAGACAGTTTTTTTTTAGGTGGATGCTTCTGATATGGGGGTGGGAGCCATCCTGTCTCAGCGAGCAATGGACAGCCAAAAACTCCATCCCTGTGCTTTCTTTTCAAAGCGTTTGACTCCAGCGGAAAGAAATTATGATGTGGGAAACCGGGAGCTGCTAGCAGTGAAGTTGGCTCTGGAGCAGTGGCGTCACTGGCTCGAGGGGACCAGTCAACCTTTCCTGGTGTGGACCGACCACAAGAATTTGGAGTACATCCGGTCGGCCCACAGACTGAATTCCCGACAGGCTAGATGGGTCCTTTTCTTCACTCGGTTCAATTTCTCCCTCTCCTACCGCCCTGGTTCTCGGAACATTAAGGCTGACGCTCTTTCTCGTCAGTTTGGAGAGGGAGGTAACATTCCCAGGGGCTTGGACACCATTCTTCCGACTTCTCAGCTCGTCGCCGCCCTCATCTGGGAGGTGGAGGAGAGGGTCAAGGCCGCCCAGCAGGACCAGCCGGGACCCAGTGCCTGTCCTCCGAACCGCCTGTTCGTTCCGCAGACGTTGAGGTCTGATGTTCTCCAGTTGGCTCATAACTCCAGACTCACCTGCCATCCTGGGATCCAACGCACATGGGAGGTAGTCCAGCAAAGGTTCTGGTGGGCAACACTTAAGGAGGACACCAGGGAATTTGTTAATGCCTGCCCCGTTTGCAATCAGAACAAGTCTTCTCACCAAGCTCCTGCTGGTCTCCTACGACCTCTGCCTATCCCTCATCGCCCCTGGTCTCACATTTCTCTGGACTTTGTTACTGGTCTGCCACCGTCCAACGGACACACTGCCATCTTGACGGTGGTAGACCGATTCAGTAAGATGGCTCATTTTGTGCCGATACCCAAGCTTCCCTCAGCTAAAGAGACGGCGGAGCTGGTCCTGCTCCATGTGTTCCGGCTCCATGGGCTGCCTACTGATGTGGTTTCCGATCGTGGTCCTCAATTTACCTCGGTGTTCTGGAGGGAATTCTGCACGCTCCTTGGGGCCACGGTCAGTCTGTCATCCGGTTTCCATCCGCAATACAACGGTCAGACAGAAAGAAAGAACCAGGAGATGGAGACAACCTTACGCTGTATAGTCTCCAAGAACCCAGCGGCCTGGGCTAAACAGCTGCTCTGGGTCGAGTACGCCCACAACACTCTGGTCAGTTCGGCCACCAAGCTGTCCCCATTTCAGTGTGCTTACGGGCTTCAACCCCCTCTGTTTCCGGCCCTGGAGAGGGAGGTTACCTGTCTGTCCGTCCAGGCTTTCATCCGTCGTTGTCGACAGACCTGGAATCAAGCCCGGAGAACTCTCGTCTGTTCGGCCAACCGGTACGCCTCCTCTGCCAACCGCCGACGTTCCGAAGCACCTGTCTACCAGGTGGGCCAAAAGGGATGGCTTTCCTCCCGGGATATTCCTTTACGGGTGGATTCGAAGAAACTTGCACCTAAATTCATTGGACCGTTTGAGATTGTCAGGATAATCAATCCTGCAGCAGTAAGGCTAAGACTGCCTCGGACTCTGCGGATCCATCCCACTTTCCATGTTTCCAAGATCAAACCTGTCCGAGAGAGTGCCTTGGTTCCTGCGGTCCCTCCCCCACCACCCCCCCGGATGATTGATGGCGGGCCTACGTACACTCTCCGACGACTTCTTCGTTCCCGTCGCAGAGGAAGAGGAGTCCAGTACCTGGTGGACTGGAAGGGTTACGGCCCTGAGGAGAGGTATTGGGTTCCAGCTCGTCATGTGTTGGACCCCCGGCTCATCAGGGAGTTCCATCGGCGTAATCCCGAGCAACCATCTAAGACCGTCACGTCGATGGGCAGAGACACAGGGAGAGTCTCTCCTCTTACCGTCAGCTCTTCAGAGGAGGACAGCGAGGGGCAGGCTTCTGATGAGGATGCAGATTCCCACAGGGGACAGGAGAGGGAGGCCGAAGGAACTTTTTCAGATGAGTATTAATCCCACCTCCCACCCTCATCTGTAGATTAGCATTTAGGGACGTCAGGAGCCGTCCATTAAGGGGGGGGGGGTTCTGTCATAGTCTGCTCCATCTTTCACCAGTAGTTTTCCATTCACCTGTCTCACCTGTTTTCCACACCCACTCTTTAACTCACTCTCTTTCTCTTCTGCACCCATTAGCTTCTGCCAGTATTTAAACCCGCACCTTACACACACTCTTTGCCAGATTGTACTTTGCCTCATGCTTGTCTCTCCCGCGCTCAACACTAGATTGCCTACCCGGTTCCGACCCTGCCTGTCCCCGACCTGCCTGCTCTGCCTGTTTCCTGATCCTGCCTGTCCCTCGACTATCCTGCCTGGCCTGTTATCCGACCCTGCCTGTATCCACGCTGACCGCCTCGCTTACTCCCTGACCCTCTGCCTGTCCCTGACCCTCTGCCTGTCCCTGACTCACCTTCTGCCCGCTGTCCTCCGGTGCGTTATACTGCCCGGTTGGTATTCCTCCGATCCAGTGGAATCTCCAATAAAGTATATTACCAATTCTCCTTGGTTTCTCGAGTGCTGCATTTGGGTTCTCCTTAAGATTGTTGACAGATCCAATCACCTGCAAGTATTTTTGAAAGTGCATGCCCTTTCCAAATGGCTTCCAATGGAGCTTTCCTAGACGGTTTGGTGAAACAAAGCATCTGAGTCAGGTTAGTAATGCTCAATCACATGTTCTACATCTATTACAGGGTGAATCTTAAACTGAAGCTTGACTTTAAAGCAACCCAACGGAAGTTTCATGTAAGTTTAGTTATTTCACTCGTAGCTCGGGCTGCAGGGGTGCTAGAGACGGGAGTACGTTGATACAACCTTCCTAGCCGGAGTTATGGCCGTATTTTACAATAAACTTCCGTTGGGTCGCTTAAAAATAAATATCGCAATTCGATTCGCAATATTTGTCAGAAAAATCGCAATTACATTTTTTCCCAAAATCGTGCAGCCCTAACACACATGCAGACTCAATAGGTGAAAACAATACCAGCGTTGCTTTAGCAGCTGGTAATAATGGCTCTGAATTCGCTAAGAGTGACAGTTTAAAAAGAATGCAATTACCTAATTCATTATCTCTTATTTGCTAACCTATCATTTAATGTGCTTCAAAAGGACATGAATATCGCCTTCATCAGTGACCGGTCCACCCCAGGATCTGACCATACGATGGCAACCATCGTGGTCGAGGGAAACAAATGAATGAGCAAGCATTCTGCGTTAATGTGTTCTTACTGTTTGAAATAATGACTGTCGGCAGTGTAAACATCTTGTTACATCTTTTGTTAAATGGATGTGTGTGATCTGCAGATTGGTGGCCATTGAGAGTTTGTTCTGTAGTTTTACAAAAAACTTTACAGATTTACATATTTGGCACTGGTTTTAAATAATCAAAGGCCTCTTACTTCGTTTGTGATGGCAGCATTTATTGCTGTGTCCCCATGTCCCATGGTAATATGGCTAATGTGTTTATTTATTATTTGTGGGGCAATTTAAATTTGTGTTATTCATCTTTTTTTTCAAGATTTAAATGAAGCTCAGCGCAAGTTCTTTCAGGAAGACTGGGTGTATATACATCACTCCGCATCTGCATATAATCAGCTCATCACAGGCGTTCTCTTTAACCTATTACATTTCACCTCATTCTCCAGCAGCCAATCAACGTGCTGCAGACAACTTTAAAATGGTTCTCCTCTCTCCTGCAGTCAGCTGTGATTTCAGGTGTTCATGCACCTTATCATACAGTATGGCATGTGTCAATAAATTGTTCAAACAAAATGAATTCTCTCCTGATTGAAACATCATGTGTTGAAATAAACAACTGCAGTTCAAATAATTAGTGAATTGCCTAATATTTTTGTTGTGGAATCAATTAATTTCTTTCTTTAAAGGCAACAATCATGACAAAGCTAAGAAAAAAAACGATTGAATACAATATATTTGGAGCAACTTAATTATAAATGGTTGTCAACTTAAAACGTGTGTTCACAATGATGGTAATTAAGTACATACAACTTAAAATTCCTTTTAAATCATACGGTAAAATAAGTTGGAACAACTTAATTTTTGGAGCAATCAACTTAAAAACTTGTATCCCGAATGAGGGTAATTAAGTATATACAACTTAAAATTCCTTTTAAATCATGTGGTAAAACTAGTCGGAACAACTTAATCTTTTGAGTAATCAACTTCAAAACTTGTGTTTATAATACCAATTATTAAGTAAGTGGTAATTAAAACACCTCTGATTGTAGAGGGAAAGCCTTCTCCCCTAACTCAAATAACTTTGTTGCTTTAAGACAATTTCATTAGAAGTTGTCTTAACTCAATAAAGATCGATGCAAACTGTTTGCGTTGATTTTCTTTGTTGAGCCAAGGCATTTGTTTTTAGAGTGTACATGTTGACAACAAATATTGAATAGTACAGCCTCCAACTATAATCTTTGCATGCACTTTTTTCACTTTATTAAAAGGAACTGTCTCCTATTACAACACTTCCCCCCATGCAGAGTGAAATGAAGACACAAATCTGAATACATAAATGTCTTTGCTTAAAAACTAGCAGATCTGAACCCTCCTGCTGTTTCTGTTTTTCAATGTATGGTCAAGGTAAGAAGACATGCTCTGCACCACGACATTCCTTCAACTGCATAACACTAATACATTGTCATGGTTAAGTGGTCAGATGATGACTGTGTGGGGTCCTGAAAATGAGGATGATGATGATGATGATGATGATGATGATGATGATGATGATGGTGATGGTGATGGTGATGATGATGATGATGATGATGATGATGATGATGATGATGACGATGATGATGATGATGATGATGATGATGATGATGATGATGATGATGATGATGATGATGATGACACACACGGCTCTGTTTAGCAGGACTAAGTATTCAGTTAAAATGGTGTGTGTCCCTACTCTCTACAAACAAATATACCTCCCATTAGGCAAATAACGTGTAATGACCTAAGATAGATGCTCGAACAAAGCCAACGCAATTCAGGGAACAAAAACAACAACTATACCCTTCACACAGAACCCAACCAGAGAAATAAGGCTTAATAAATCAGGTCAGTCAGCTATGGCCAAGCTCAAGTCCTGACTCACACAAACTGAAATACAATACTTTAAATCATCTTTGTTCATCTTGTGTGAATCGTATCAACTTTTAAATAAATGAGGTGAAAATATTGATGGCAAGATAACAAACCTCTTTAATCAATAATTATTGTATTGATATGTGGGGACTGAAAGGCTGTGCTTGTCACAGGCTGAGGCTGTCATCTCCATATATTCAAGAGATGTGGAAAGAATTTCACATTTGGTGCTGAAAGCGTTGAAAAATTACATTTGAAACACTCAAAAGCAGCGTGTCTTTCCAGTTACTCTCAATAATCCAAGTGCGGGCCTCACTTTCAACAGTTTCAACTGGAACTACCTCAACCACACATAGCGTGAAATGCATTCGCATCATGGTATCATAATAAAGTAAAATAAATGGCTTTTTGGACACCACATTTCTCTAGATTTCAAAATGGAATACATGTGTCACATGCATTGCCATCTAAGTACCGTGTGGCTTTACACAATACTCCAATTTATTGCATTACCATGTTTTGTAATGATGACACTGCCAAACCTGTTTGCATGCTGATTCATGTCTTCAATTACATGAAACCCTGCATGGAGTCACTTTGATTATTGCTCTTATCATTCTGGAGAGCTCACATCATCACACAACTCTTTGCAGCTCATTCATTTTCACAGTTCAAGGCAACATCTGCCTCTTGTTTATCATCTGTCATTACTCACTGCGCCTCATGTTAATTAATAGCGTTTGTTCAATTTGAGGCGGGTTTGGAAGCAGTCCTTCAGATGAGACTGCTTAATACATTAAGACATCTGGTGACGCATTGTCTTATTATATGAAGTGATTTCTACATTGTTTATCGGTATCAGACGCTATATAACTGCTACTACTCTACTTTTTTATATTTTGGATTCCACAAATAAAAAATTAAAAGATTTGCTGATATTTAATAAGAAAATAATCCGTTTTTAGCTACAAGGGCACATTTATTGTCTTTTTGTATGTCTTTCTGAGGAAAAAGTAGGCCAATAGATATATTTAATAAATACTTAAACAAAATATGCTTAACTGGGTCAATGCAGAAAGGGTTAGTGGGAATATTAAAGGTGAAGGGCCCAAGGATATGTGGTCAGCTGCCTGATAAGCAGAAGCAGTTGACTGACATGAACGTACCCAACAGGGACACTTTGTGCATTTAAAGTTTCTGTGCACTCCATCTGTGAAAACTGGTTTAAGGAAGAGCCATCTGCCCATGGTTCAGAGACAGACAGAGATCGATGGAGCCACATTTTTTCTTTTGCTATTTCTTTCTTTCTCTCCTTGCCTGCAATCATGAACTAACAGTTTTTACTGTTTTATTCCCACTGTAAGATGACATTAAATTAGTATTTGCAGTGAAAGTATGGTCATCTTTACTCTCTAATGGACACATTATGTGCATTATTATTGTATCATTAGCTCATATGTAATCTTTATAATCCTCTGATTCAAAACCTTCTTTCTCTTCAGAAATATCAACATTAAAACCTAGCATGTCTCTTTCATTTTGTCTCTTTCATATGAAAGCCTCTGCTTCTCTGATGGAAAGAGCATTACTAATGTTCACAACATTACTGGTTGGGAATTGTGTTCAGCTATTGAGTGATCAGATTGCAGATAAAGACTCTTCTCATCCCTGAGAAAAGACTGCCAGCACAATATGGTAGCATAGCAACAGATTGATACAGAGATGGATAACTGATGTCTTAGATATGTATTCTTTAGCTGTGTGAAGAGAAGCTGCTCAGGCAGGGAGTGTTAGGATGAGAACATGGAGGCTCTCAGGTTTCTAAATGCATCTTCTGTGAACCTTGTGAAGAATTGAAGATTATATCACCTGATATATAAGAAGTGTGTTACATTTGAATGGCAGAAAGTCTTGTTGCAATTTCCAGATATTAAAAGAGGCTCCTTGAGTTTCTCTGTTAATTATCAATAGTCTGTGCAAATAACGAGGGAAGCCAAAGGGGGATTTTCCTCAGATATAATGCAGTTACATTCTTGTAGTTAATGATGCATATCCTGCAGACCTATAAAGAGGCCTTGAGAATTGAGTCACACAGTTAAGGTCTGAATTATCAATGAATGTATTCATTGTGCTGAACAATGCCTGTGTTTGTATTCTATTGACTTCTCTGCTTTATTCTTTCATGGAGTGGGGACTGAATTGCTACAAACATTGTGGAGTAGTTAGTTTAAACATGTTTTTATTACTCTGTATGACAAGGAGCAGTTATGCAGGACAGGAGGCTAGGTGGGGGAGGAGACCTTCTTCTTAAGATCTCCAGCATGTCAGGGAAGTCTACATATCTTGAATAGTATATGTGTGTGTTTAATTACTTTGTATTAATAATAGCAGTCTGTGTAACCAGAAGCTGGAAATATGAGAAATGAAACCTTTGTATTATCTTTGGGAGCAAGGGAATATTCTTTAAACACAACTGAAGTCTCTGGAATGTTGCAGAATGTGTGTGTGTGAAAGCTGCAGTAATACGAGACAGCGAACACCAGATGTGTTTGGTTTGCTACAACCTAAGAGACACTTGTTTCCGGATCATCTCGGCTGGCGCACGCTGATTCGCTACGACACGCCATCGTTTTGCATCTCCCAATGAGATGACCTGAAAAGAGGAGCATCTGACCCAGCTCCTCCTGTTTTGTTCTTGTATGTAAGCCTGTTCTGTCTTGGGTTCGCTCTCTCTTCCTCCTAATGACAAGACAAGTAAGTTGATCTCTCAGCGGGAAGAACCAGAGCCGGAGTAATCCGGATTACTTCGTGATTGTGTTGTATTTTACCATTAAAGCAGATTATTGTTTAACCCTTATCCTGGCTGCTTTGAGTTTTCCTTCTTTTAAAACAAACTCATACAGGAACGGCGCGGAGCAGAGGTTTCTGCCCCAACAACCTGTATAGTCCAAGTAAAGCAATTTGATGAATGTTTGTGTTTGTAGCCTTTATTTAACCAGGTGAAAGCCCCTTGAGATCAAAAGATCTCTTTTTCAAGGATGACCTGAATACGATGGAGAGAGAACCATTATTGTCTGCTACATCCGGCTAACGTGCTAGTTTAGAGATGTGCCCGTATTCTTGGCCTCTCTTCAGTAGACTGGATTAACAGCAAGCCTCAGCAATCAGGAGGTTTCCCTGTGGACCAGCAGGTGTCCGGAGAGATGGGGGGCTATTAATGGGGGCGAGCAGCAGGGTTCCCCTCCGGCAAAGTCACATCTTCTTACAGTGGTCCGCAGCCCGTACACATGCATGCTTTCAGTACCCCAAACAGACACTGCTTAACCACAACGGAACAAATAACCAAAACAAAATAAAGAAAACAATCGTCGGAATACAGAATCAATAAAAGGCTTGTGTGTAAGCATTTTAGTTTAATAAATCTATACATCCTGTTAACATTGTCCTTAGTTTATATTCCCTATTCTACCCATCGTATGACATAGTTTGTGTCATGGTAACGTGGACATATAAAGGCTAACTCCCAAAGCTTCAATCACAATTCATCACAATTCAGTTCCTGCAGAATGGCATACTATGATGAGACAACAAGGAAAAAGAAGGCAGCAGCATTGCTTCTTTTGATGCACCTCAGAGAACATGATGAGCAACTCTTACAGGTAAAAATTGTCTTATTTCACGTTGTCAATTCTTGCTTTTTGTGACCTGCTCAATCGAAATCAGTAGCAGTGATGACACCTGTATTAAACAGGTGACACAGGAGCATGAGGACACGGTGCGCGATGTTTGCTTGCAGGTCGCTTCTCTGGTTGTTTTATTGCACAACAAAATCATGTAAACAACCCAATTTGTGTTCTGTGAAACTGAAAAGGATATTACATTGTTTTTGTTACTTTCGTTGCAGTTGTATCATACAACTGCAACTGCCGCGGCGCCAAGATTTCAATTTTGGATGGGCCAATGTAATTTCGGCTGGGCCTGTTCTAATAGCCTATTTCTCGTTAACAAAAATAATATAAAAAGAAATACCTGCATATCATTGTAGGCAACTGTGGAATGCATATTTCCTATAGTAAAGACACTTTTTCTAAACCCTTCTCTTTTAAAAATTTTCACAATAGAGAACCGCAGTGACGCGTCGTAAAACCCGGAAGTAAGTTAGCATTTTTAGCACTTCCGGTTCCTTCATCAAAAAAGCAATGCATTTTCTCCATAGGGTTTTGGAAAATAGCTCGAAATAAGGTCTGTGGTTGACACAAATTTAAGCGATAAATCACGTTTTGTTCTACGACAGTAGATACATCAGCAGTGACCCCACTGGTGATTTTTGAAGAGTTTACGTGTCTGAAAAACGATGGTTGTTACCGAGTGGCTGAATAGGACTACAGAAATTGTCGAGGCCGTTGTACGTCATTACGCCTACACACGTAAACACCACCGCTAAGTTTGTTTTCCCCTGTGTTCTGCTTGAAAGCAAGTACCTGCCTATCTTTAGTATCTGTATATCTATATCTGACCATTAGAATCTGTATTTTTGAAATTGTCGTTTTTAACACCGTAGTTTTACAAATTATAGAATAATTAATTACCAGTGTTTTCCAAGTTTACTCGGCAGTTCGTTTCGTTAGCTAACGTTAGCTAAAGCTAGCTAAAGCTAGCGCTACTAGTTAGCTACGCAATGGTTTGTTGCTTTGCTCCGGGTTGCAGCCACAGGTCTTTGCATGAAAGGTGCTCGTTCTATCGTTTCCCGGCCAATGTTTTCCAAAGGAGAGTCTGGATTCGTGCTATGAGGTAAGCTGACGTTACATTTTTGTCCATGTCACGGTGAAATCAGACCCGGCGGCAGACATACGTCTCTGGGCGGGCATTTGATGTACCAGGGCGGGCCCACCCCGAAACTTACATTTCCCGGGAAAACTGAATTGTGAAAGAGCTGACATGCTGAAAACCCAACCCCTGCAGGGGGGTCTGGGGAGATTCTCCGCCAGGAGATTTTTTGAAATACTAACATAAAATACACATTCTGGTCCTCTCTTGAGAAGAAAAATAAATAAATCTATTACTACACAACATATTTTAAAAAAATGAATGCCATTTCAGTTTTTTGTTACTTTGTTCTGAAAGCTGAACCTGCTGCTCCTCACAGAGAGAAGAGGCTGTGAATTACTTTACATTGTGGATAAGGGTGGATAGCCCCTATTGTTCTGTGTGTCAAAATGAAAGACAGCCCACACATCAATCATCAAACCGTGGGGTCGTATTTAATTACGTGTTGATTTCTATCAACACGTAATGTTGTATCGATGTATATAGAGATGTACAGCAAAAATATTCTCCGTCGGGACATCCTGCAACAACACCACGTCGTTATCTTGATTCTGATTGGCCAGAAGACATTATCAAAGATGTTCTATTGAGAAGATGATCACTACGTGACAAAAGTTTTCAAACCGTTTCTAGTCTTCGGTATTTCCAGACAAGTGACTGCTGAAATCAATCTTACTAACTGCTGTCTGTGCAATTTACTCCGCGCGAGTTGGCGGACTTTATTTAGCTTACTTTAAAATCATTTTTCATGGTGGGGCTAAGCCATTTATTGGTATGGCTGTAGCCTGTAGCCTACCCAAGTATACCCTGGCTCCGCCACTGAACATAATAATAAAACAATTAAAATGTTGTATTCAGCCCTGATTAAAACAGCGGGCCCAAATCCTGGATGGTCGGGCCCAAATCCTGGATGGGCGGGCCCGGCCCCATGGGGCCCGCCCATGACGCCGGGTCTGGGTGAAATGTAAATGATGGGTAGTGACTGTATCGCCGTTTTAGAGATGGCGCTTCTGAAAAGACCGCAACATAAGTAAAGATAATGAATACATCCTATTAAAACCTGTGTGGCTTATATGATAAGTCTAATTAGTACAAGCAGCATAACGTTTCACCATGTAACTAAAGATTGTATTGAGGGAAATCAGTTTGACATATTGAACTAATAACAAATCACCTCTGGCTGGCAGAGAACTCTCTGCTCCATAGCTTCTCTTGGACGTAAAATCACATGTACATTTTACATTTATATTCAATTTAATATTCCATCCCTCACATACTTTTGTATATATAATAACTAGGGCTGTCAAACGATTAACATTTTTAATCAGATTAATCACAGCTTAAAAATTAATTAATCATGATTAATCACCATTCGAACTATGTCCAAAATATGCCATTTATTTATGTATATTGTTGGGAATGGAAAGATAAATGAAAGAAGGCGGATATATCCATTTAACATACAGTATATATGTTTATTATAACATTTCTCTGAGTGTCAAAATGAAAGACAACCCACACACCTATCAATCATCAAACCGTGGGGTCTTAATTCATTACCTGTTGATTTCTATCAACGGGGGAGTACTTCAGGAAAGTCGACAGAGGGGGGGGGGGGGGCGCGCTAGTGGAGTACTTCGTGACCACAGAGTGTGAACGTTGTGATCAGCTGTTTTAGCGCAGTTCTCCAGTGAAGGGGGGGGGGGGAGTCTCCCTCCGCAGCCGGTTGGCGTAGTTTTAGCACAGTTCCGTTGTACAGACCGACGTTAACAGCAGCCCTGTCTGTGCACACGGAGACCGACTCTGTCGTCCGGTGATCTCACCGCCTTCTGGAAAAGCTTCACAAGTACGTCGGTACGCAAATGCGCTTTGTGACACAAGTGACGGTACGCATTTCAGATTACGCACATAACCTGCGTACCAGTTATGTGCACCCCTGTACCAGAGTCCTATTATTACTATGATATGGCTCTGCCCTGTACTACAGCAAAAGTAGTCTCCGTAGGGACTTCCTGCAACAACACCACGCCGTTATCAAAGATGTTCTATTGAGAAGACGATCACTACGTGACAAAAGTTTTCAAAACCGTGGCTACTGAAATCAATCTTACTAACTGCTGTGTGTGCAATTTACTCCGCGCGAGTTGGCAGACTTTATTTTGCTTACTTTAACATCATTTTTCATGGGCATTTCTTGGTATGGGTGTAGCCTACCCAGCCATACCCTGGCGCTGCCACTGGTGGCACGTATGGGGCGGGCCATTCTGCACATGCGTTAAATGCGTTAAATATTTTAACGCAATTAATTCAAAAAATTAATTACCGCGGTTAACGCGATAATTTTGACAGCACTAATAATAACTTATATTTTGTTTTTCTTGTTATGCTGCTGCAACACAAATATTTCCCAAATTGGGATCAATACAGTAATATCTTATCTTAATTAATTAAGAAATATAACTATTATAATTAGTGTAGCAGCTGACACCTATTTTCAATATGGATTAATCTACCTTTATTTCTTTAGTTCAATTTTCATCTATAAAAATGTCAAAATAGTGAAAATGTTCACGAGACAAAGTGCAAGGTTATATCTTTAGATGTTTTGTTTTAGCTTATGTACTGTATGTCTTAATGCTCTTATATGTGACGGTGTGACTTCCATGAAACTAATATTTTATATCTTCCCAACAGACGAGCTGACAGGAAGCCTAACACTCTAACAACCACAACATTGCAAAGGCGAGTAAATGTAAATTAAAAATGATTCACAATTTCTTAATTTCTTCTTCTTTCTTGCAGTGAGGTGAAGCTGACCTTGCACTTGGTGCCAGTAAGGATGCTCCTCACGCAGGCTGAATGTTTCTCCCTCCTTACTGACACAGAAGCCCTTGATTTGCAATGCTTCACTAATTGTCATTTCCCTGGCTCCGTAGGGACACTTTACCTCCAGCACAGCGGGAGACCCTACCAGACCATCTGGAGATGCCCCCAATACTCCTGATTGGGAGAGCCACAAACCTGACTCATGGACCTGCATCTGGGTTGCAGTGGTGAATGCCCTGATGCCCTCACATTCATTCATAGTCCCCCACTGTACAGACAAAACACCATCAAGGGCCTGTTGTTGCCCTAGCACCCTGGCACTAAGGGAAGCAGTCACACGCTTTGACCTCAGGACAGCTCCAAAGTTGCTGGCAGTCAACCTTCCTTTCCTGAACAAATGCCAGTTTGGGTTGGTTCGCTGACCAGTGTAGCCACCTGAATTGCCCTCTGTTGATTGCCTCAGGTTCCTGATGCCCAACAGATTTGAGAATTTCAGGAACAGTAAGTGTTTCCAAGCTGTAGTGTTCCTCTTCTGGTTCGGGGGAAAGAAGCCAAGACATTCCTGAGAACCTGCCCCCGAGTCTGTCCCTCAGCCGGTCACGATCTTCGGAGGTGGGCTCTCTTGTCAGCGGGTTGAATGTGTTATTGGTTGGAGGAAATAGCTCCTCCACTGAATGTGTACGTTTAGCTGCCTTTGGCTTCTTCCACTGACAGGGGGTGTCAGTGCAGCGGAAACAGTGGATGGCAAAGATGGCTAATGCAGCCATTCTCCACATGGGCATTCACATTTTGTGGAGAGAATTCCTTCTTCTCCTGTAGATACCTGTGCTGGTGGGATTGTTTTATTATGTAAAATATATTTACATTTGTAATGCCTTCCCAATTATCCCTTTAATTGTTTATAGCCTACTGTATGTTTATTTCATGGATATTTCTGTGTTTTCTGGTGTGTACTATTTGTAATCTTGGGGCCTCTTCTCTTTAACATCTACATGCTACCACTGGCTCAGATAATAAAGAACAACAAAATAAGTTACCATAGCTATGCAGATGACACACATTTACATAACCATTTCACCAGGAGACTATGCTCCAATTCAAACACTGAGTAAGTGCATTGAACACATCAATGACTGGATGTGTCAGAACTTTCTCCAATTAAACAAAGATAAAACTGAGGTAATGGTCTTTGGAGCCAAGGAAGAATGTATAAAAGTGAGCGCTGAGCTTCAGTCTGCAATGTTCAAAACAACAGATAAAGCCAGAAATCTAGGTGTAGTCATGGACTCTGACC